>NW_023458561.1:65542192-65553314 GCF_013731165.1 Rhagoletis pomonella | reverse complement strand
ATATTAAGACATTTAGAAAACCATAGGATGCCATCTTTCAACCACCCCACCAACTCCAATACTCAGCCAATGCTTTGCTCAATCAATATTCATCGAATGCTTAAGAAACCAATGCAACTTGATGAGCAAACTGCGTAATGTAAGGCTACAATCTTAGCTGCGAAAAGTTGTGCCAAAAAATACGAACTGGGCACATACATACATACATATTCGTATAAGAAAGAGCTTTTATGGAAACTAATTAAGGTGCAAATTTTAAAATAGTGAGAGAGAGATATGTATAACTGTAGAATGAAATGGAGCGCCTTCTATTAAAATTCGAACAAAATTGGGCAAAAGGGACAAAAAATTTATGTAACTAGCAAAAACAAAAAAATACGAGAAAATGTGAACAAATAAGAACACACTTGAGTTTCAATCAACAAAACAAGCAAAAAACTAAATCCAATACCGTATAAATAAAATTCATATGAAAATGTATGTCTGTCCGTAAGTGTTGTGTGTGTGCAAATTTTAAAAATTAGAACTAAAAATTCATAATCATTACTTTTGTGTTGAAATTTTGTTTTGAATGCTCCTTTTAGTGAATAAATAGTTTATTTTATTGTAAAGTTATGCATTTATAAAGCCAAAAACTTTTAATATCACTATTACATACTTACTTCTATGTGACTAAATTAAGATAAGAAAACAAATCGCCTAATTTGTATTGTGTTTCTAATGTTTGAGATTTAAGCTTAATTAATTTTAAATATTACTTTTAGACATCAAATGTCTTATGTGCACGCACATGTATGTGCATATGTACATATCTTAATGAATATTTGGCTTTAAGTGCATTTGCTGAATTTTTATACTTTGTAAGCATATTTTTACAAGAAAAAGTTAATTTATTATCGATTATAATTTGAAGTGGTTTGCTTTCTGTTGTGTGGATTGCAATTAATTAAGGCAATAAATGTGTAAAAAATTCAAAAAATGGTTTTTGTGGTTTTATTTATTTCTAATACATTTATGGGTAAGTACTCAAATGAAACCGCCGCGGATTTCCCTTTTGTAATTAAAAGCAAAAAACAGTTTGACTTTTTATACTTATTTCGAAGAAGAAAACACCTAGAATATTAATTCATACTTCAATTTGTATTGTATCGGGTTTTGAGTTGGATTAAAATTAAAATAATAAAAGTTTTTAGAAAGTAACAAAATTCTTTGTGCATTTTTTTGACTTGCTTATTAAAGAAAAATCGCTGGGATAAATAAAAAAGGAATGAGTATTCAAACGAAAGAAGAATTTTTTTGTATGAAATATGAGCAGGAAAGAATGTTTATGGAGAATTTTCTAAGCTTTCATACGGTAAATAGAAAATATTTCGAAACCTTATCCACAGAAAAAACAAACTAACTCGATTTTCGGAATCAATGAGCGATTCTGCATAGGAATTATATAGGGGTCTCCGATAAATAAAAAAAAAATTTGATCTAGTGATATTAATCCTAATTAATGTCCAAATAATTAGTGCTTTATCACGGTATGAAGATCAATTGAATTGAGTATTAATTAAATTAAACAAATAATTTAACACCTAAATTTCCTATTGCTAACAAATGCAAGTAAAAACTACTAAAATCGATTACTTCACAGAACTTTTTTAGATAAATGGACTTTTTTTTTACTTTTTCTTCCTTACCAAAATCTACTTCGTCCATATGTTTCGGGAACCTTTCATAAATTGATAAGATTTTCTGTTTACTAATCTTTTTTAATATTTGTACATACATACATATATTATTCTTATTCCCTTCAAAGAGTGGCTATAATCTATGTTCTTGTAATAATAAATTTTATAAGTGCCTCCAAAAACATAAACCGCAAATTTGCGAAAAGATAAAATAAATTTTAAAAATACTACCGGAATCGCAATTCTGTGGCGACGCTCAAGAAAATTTAGCAAATTTCTGGTGTACTTGCGACTTGCAACAAATTGAGAGCGGCCGACGTGTATGAGCTGTACCAGACCGAAGCAAAATTATTTTAGCGTTTTCGCAATAAATTGGTGGTATGCGAAAGCAACGGCAGAACTTGCACGTTTATGGATAATAATGGCGTGCTCGCAATGCCCCAGGTAAGTTCGGAGGGTTAACAACAATCTTGGCGCCTAAATGTATGCCATTGGAATGTAACTTTGCTGGGCGAATTATTTGCTTTTACAATTTTTCTGTAATCGATTGTTTTACAATTATTCGGTTATGATATCAACAATCGTATGCATTTATATAAAGAATCCGCGATGCATGTGTACTACTTGGAGGCAAGCACTAATTTGAGTTCATTAAATGTATCAACAGAAATAGTTCCCATTTTTCCAACGAATTTTGTATGTTTGTGAAACTAAAATTTAAAGTAAATTAATTTCGATTTTTTTCTGACAGAAGAAACTGCTGACGACAATTCTCTTAACTTAAATGTTAAATAAAACAAGTCCCAAAAACAATTTTATTCAAAAAGGTATTTTTTAATGTTCGCTAATATAGCTGACTAACGATATCATAACAAATTTATTAATAAATTGAAAATTCAATATAAATGGCAGTTCGAATGGCAGGAGAAGAGGACAAATCAATCTGTCGACAAAACTAATTTCCAATACATTTGGCAGTTGGTCTCGCACCCACAATGCCAATAAACTTCCTGTCACGCGTGCGGCAAGGCAATAAGTAATTTATTTTCAATGCAGCTGTTTTTCCAAGCTGCCACTGAGATTCTGTTTAGCCAATAATTTGATGCGCTGCTCCACCAAACCCAATGGTCGTCGACGAACCAGGTGACAAGTTGATTGCCTGCAAAGTGAGTGCAAGGTTGTGAAGCTGTCATTTGTTCAAATTTATTGATTTGCGGGAAGGCGATTATAAAGTGAAATAAGTATACACACATATACATATGTACATATGTATATACATACGTATGCTGTTGTAAAAATTTTACCTTGTATATGTATGCAAGTATTAGGGCGGAGCGAACTATTGGCCCTTGAAATAATGCCATTTGACAGCTAAACCTTAAAATTAATGGCCAAAAACATTTTATGCATGAAGATATGTATA
The DNA here is from genome assembly GCF_013731165.1 of Rhagoletis pomonella. NCBI lineage: Eukaryota > Metazoa > Arthropoda > Insecta > Diptera > Tephritidae > Rhagoletis > Rhagoletis pomonella. The sequence continues at coordinate 65,550,212 of NW_023458561.1, read as the reverse complement.
TGTGGAGGTAGCGTTGTTTCTAGCTGAAATAATTCGATCCGCCCTAGTACTTCTTTGTTATTACAGATGTATTTATGTATTTGCTTTCTTATATAAGTACATAATTCTAAATTTATGTAATATCTATTTATCAAAGGTACATACTTGTAAATGATTTTCTCTCGATCAGCCCAGGGCCAGGAACGCTCCAGTTTCTCCGAGAACTAGAAATATGTATATGAATATCAAAGTTATAAATTTACAGGACATAGGAATCAAAACAAATCCAGGTTTTGTGCACTGGGTGTGCACAGCTATAGTCCGACCCATACTCTTTTATGGGGCGCAGGTCTGGTGGCCAGCCCTTATTACCAAGGATTACTTAGTTAAGAAACTAAGGGGAATTCAAAGGTCAGCGGGCGCTGGCGTAATAGATACAATCAAATGCTGTCCCAAGGATGTTTTGGAAGTTCTGCTTGGTTTAATACTGTTAGACATTTTGGGGCTCTGCAAGGAAAGACCGTTCGGGCATAGTTCCATCCTAAATGCATTCCCGCTTAAAATTAAAGCGCTGCCTCCTGTCGATATCCTTTCGAAGACCTGACTGAACTCAAGGAGAGGTCCAGTTCTTGGAAGGCTTAGCTGTCTATAGGAATTAATCAAAGATGTAGAGCGGGGTTGTAAAGCTATCCTTTCGCCTACCAGACTATAAAAGCATTTTCCAGGCAAAAAGGTTTGTTTAAGGAGACCGTGAGGTACATCAAAAAGAATGCACAACAAGAAATGCATCTTCCCAGATAGCCAAGCGGCTAATCAGGCACCTCTTGTACCTCAATTAGATCTAAACTATTGGATGACTGTATGAGAAAGCTGACCTCGACTTCTGATCAATACGAAATTACCCAACTATGAGTGCCGGGACATAGGAACATTTATGGAAACGAGGCAGCAAACGAACTAGCGCGGTGCGGCTCCACACTGAATAAGTTCCACGCGGTGGGCATCGATGCTTCTCTCAGGGAAATCAAGGACTGAATTGCCGAAATTTTACTCTCCAAGGCTAGAAAAAGGTAGAACCGAACGAGATCATATAGTATTACCCAGCAGTTCTGGGTGTCTTATGTCCCACTTAAAGCAGGGAATGACATAAGCCATTATACACACAACAAACTTACGGCGATGTGCACAGGTCCTACAGAATTGGCTTAAGCTTCAATAGGTGCTGCCGCAGCCTCGCGGTGTACGCGGGCTCAAAAACGACAGTCGCACACTTTTTGTGCAAATTTCTAGCCCTCGCAAGGGTTGGGCTAAAGACACAACCGAAACAATTATTCCAAACAGATGCTAAATTCGCCTTGCAGCAGGGTCCTATCGCGACGAACAAAGATGTAGCTCTATAAATCTCTCAACATAACCGTATTTTCTAAGACGCAGAAGCATATTAGACATAGCAGCAGGTGACGGAAAAAGTGTAATGAAAAACCTGTTCGAACTCTATAATGGCATAGCTATGCCGTTGGGAGATGATCCTCAGATAAAAAGTATGGCTGTGGTACCAAATAAGAGCTTCCACAAATAGTAATTGCTTAGTCAAGGTACTGGCTTTAAATATGCCATTCGAGCTTCTACGAAAAAATTATAATTTTCAATAATTTCTAAAAACGCGAATGATACTAATGCAGATTAAATTTCTCGCTCTTTCTTTTTTTAGTAGTATACAACTTGGGCTATGTACACTCAGAAAAAGGATTTAAAAATCTAGCAGTATAGAAAACAAAGACGCCTTCCACGCCAAATTTCACTAAGAAATTCCGAACTGTTGATGGGTGGATTAAAAATCTTCCAACATAAATCTTAAAAACATCGACGTCATTTGCTTCATCAAAGCACTCGTAATACACTCAGCACATACTCCCACATACGAACACACACATTATCACGTACACACTTACTTTCTTCTCCTTTCCGACCTCATCCGCAGCCCATTGCTTGCGATGTTTTTCTTGTTGCAAGTCATCGTAGTCGGCATGGCACCAACGCGCTTTCTTATTTGGTTTCTCCTCATCAGTGTCATCCATATCAATCTGATCCTTGACTGAATTGCTTTCATCGGAAGATTGTTTTTCTTCATCGTTCAACTGTAGCTTGGGTATTTTGCGCAAATTCCAGGTGTATGTAGTGGTTAAGAAATCATCCTCGTCATCATCGTTGCGGTTGCGATTGTTGGCGCCACCGTTGTCATTGTCATCATAATCATCCTCTGCAGCTTCGTCATCACTGTCACCGCAGTCACCGGCAACAAGTCTGGCTGTTACAACATCGTCGTCCGTATCCTCCCCGCCTTCGTCGTCGTCATCATCATCATCTTCGTCATAATCTTTAGATTCATACCGAATTCGAGACATATCAGCAGCGCCGCCTACTCCTACACCTATAACGGCACTGACATTGACATTGCCGCGCTGGTATTGCGCATTTTGTTGTTGCTTTCGCTGCATTTTCTGCTGCTTTAGCTTTGCCGGCCTCATTCGCGTTACATATGAATATTGAGCAGTTTCAGCGGCATCAACGTCACTAACATCAATTCCGGTTAGAGCGAAAGTGTAAGTACTTTTCCCGTCCGACTCCTCATCACTAGCTTCGCTAATATCGGCTCCGCCACCATCTTCGTCGCCATCTTCGCCATCCCCATAATCATCATCCGTGTCTGCCTCATTTGATTCGTAATTGCCTTCCGATGCATAATCCGATTCCGGCGTTGCGTCCTTTGGCAAGTGCTCCAACCTTACCTCGTTCAGTGTGAAAGCGGTTTTAGCAGCGGCGTTGGCCTTTGCTTTTCCCTTCGCCTTCAACTTGAGACGTTCCACAGTGCTGGCGCCACTTAACTCGTAATCCAGTGCATCCTCATCGTAAGAATACTTGCGTTGCTGTTGGCACTGCTGTAGCAGTTGTTGTTGCTGCAAATCATTGGGTTTTAATATTTCAAACGTTTGCGATACGGTGGCGAGTGTGGAGGAGAGTATTTTCGGTATTTCCGCAATTTCCGACAATTTTCGCTGCATTTCGCGCAGACGAGCTTCAATTGAAGCAGCCGATTTTACTATTTACAGTGGCGGAAGATGTTTGAAAATTATTAGGGGGAACAGGAAATTAGAAATGATAAGTACAACGTTGAGTACATCGATAAAATAAAATAGTCGATTTTAATTTAGATAACTAGGAACTGCAACCAAACGGAACGGTAAATATTAAATAATGGAAAGCAACGGAAAAACAACTACATATAGGTGGTTAAATGATTATTTATTTTTAAAAGCGAGAAAATACCATTATTTTGATTGATGCAGATATTTTGTAACAAATATCCTTAGTCGAATTTTGCTTGGCAGTAACCTACTGATGTTGTCGGTTGTGATTACGATTAATTAATTTTAATCATTAGTCGTTAATTCAATTAAAACAAAAACCGGATTAAGCGGTCCAGTTGTCCGAATTTGTGTTTCACGCTTATAAAAACACACATAAGTAATATATAAAAAAATTATAATCAAGCATGTGTGTATATTAGTAACTAGTTTGCACATCAAATTGCTTAGATTGATGGGGAAAAAAGACCTAGCCATACCTGATTAACTGGGCTTGTGTACGCAGGAAAATTCCAGCATAAATTAATTAATCACCAAACCTACTTAATAAAATTGAGGGCTAATTATTAAAAATTATTTTTTTTTTATCGCGGTTACGATTAACTGTAAAATCAAATTAAAAAAAATAAATAAATAAATGGCTACATATTTAAAAGATTAAATTGTGTTTTTTTTATTATAAAATTCATTTCAATTTAATTATCTCCGTCCTAATTTAGGGAGATAAACCATCGCATTTTGTTTCGATAATCATCCTCAAATTTATCGATTTCCGTCATATTTATACCCTTATGTTATACAAACCGAAACCAACGATATTTTGCATTAAAATTCGCGCCAACAATTTAAATTGTTCGATGTTTCAAAAAAGCTGTTTAATTAACATAAATTATTCTTGCAATTTGTTTGTGTTAATTCAATTTTAACTATTAGTAATGTAACTCATTCAGCTTAACTTCGTGCAAACTTGACAAACAAATTCCCCTTAAGAGATAAAGCATACACATTTATTACGAACATCGGCTATTTCTAAGCAGGTTATACTTAATTTACACTACGCTCATTCATTTTCTTCCTTCATCGTCAAATTAGTTATAATCCCTTGCTTGTCAGCAAAACTGAATATCAATTTATTATCATTATTCTTTTTATGGTATACAAAGCGAATGAAATTTTAAAACGCTATCATTTTCTTGACAGACTAATCACCCTTCGCCGCACTAATCCTCATCACTATCATCATATTTATTTTCGTCTTCATCCTCATCTTCGTCATCGGAATCCTTTGCCAATTTGCGACCACGGCCTCCTGTTCTTCCTCTTCGCTTGGCATTTGCTGCGTTACGCCGACCTCTAGGCTCCTCTCTCGGTTGCGTTGCTGGCTTTGTGGAACGCGAAGCTGTGGGCAGCGCCAGCAGCATATCCTCAATGGTGCGTTCCTTCAACTCGTGATTGTCGCCCACCTCGGCGAAGAAGCGGCGTATATTACGTATGATACGATGGTGTGGCAATTCCTGCGCTCGCACGAATGAGCGGGCGGTGAGTGGCGTGACGCGGCGGTAAGCATTAAAGCATTCGTTGAGGTGGCAGCAGATAGGTAGCAGCGTGGGAGGTGGATAGAAAATTTTTATTTTACAGTTATTGGTGTGACACTCGTAAAAAGGAAGGTGCATTAGTGGTGGTTTGGTGTGAGTGTTAAGATAATTGTGTTCGGTTTGTGTGTTGCCATCGAGGCTGTTTATTTGCAATGCCAATGGCATTTTAACAGCTTTGTAAAAGTTTTATTGATTTTTGGCTGAGATACGTTTGTGCCAAAAATGCACTTAAGTAAAGCACTAAAACGTAATAAGAAAACTTTCACGTGACATTTATCAAATAGCCCTGTAGGCCAAAGATCAAGGAGAAATAATTTATAATTAAACACTTTAGTTATTGAAGCTTGCAGTGGAATTTGTACGCACTGAAAATGTAACAGAGACTGGGGGAAATTAAAGTGGGCTTCACTCAAATAACAAATTTACACGGAACTTTAAAACCGATAGTACAAAAGAAGGAGAACACCTACTGGGGAGTAAGCCCAACCACAATGAGCAAATTTATTCAGGATTTTCATCTTCCATCAATAGTTGGTATTCCTCTTCAACTTGATCGACTTGATCATAGTGCTGCCTAAAGAGAGGTAAAAAGAAGCTCATTTCAAAACTTAGTCATTTTGCATTTTTGATTTTTTTGGTATCCTCATGTAGCCCTTATGAAGCCAGTAATGCTGAGTAGGTTTTTGGATGCAAAGAACTGATGAAGGCTTGGAGTTTTATGCAACTAAAAATTTACAAAAAACTCTCGTAAAAAGAATGGTCCTTGGGCACAAAAAGTAAGTTTAAGCTCTTACTCGACTACTAGTACTAAGTGTTCATGTAAATTGTAAATTTTTCCTGATCATAACACGGTTTGAGACGAGCATATACGGTCCCAAGATTATACAGACTACGTGGTACCTTGGCCGATCTTCTCTATGTTCCTCAGAGCCATAGTAGAAGTTGATGATTGGCGAACTGGTATAAGTACGAGTAGGAACTCGATGCACAGAAATTAATTGCAGTGGTTAAGAAGGCGGTGAACCTAACAGCAACGGATCAAACAAGCTGTGTGTGTGTGTGTGTTACTCCTTTACTGGGTTTCGGAGCAGAAGGGAATCCAGCGAATATTGTGAACGCTGTCAGTAATTCAACGCTGCTAGAAAACAAAGAGGCCTCCTCACGCCCACAGGGACTCAAAAGGTGGTCGGCGAATTACCTGTGTGGTCGACATTCGTCAGTAATTTTTAGAGACAAAACCAGCAAGCTACAAAAAATTAAACAGAGATTACCATAGGGTGGTGTCCTTATGTCTCAAAGCTCCCTCAGCCACCAGAGGGTGTAAATATTGTATGGGTGTATGATGTATTATGGAACGAATTTCCGTCATCCCTTGTCAAATTTGGTTTGGAGACATAAATATTGTATCTTATACTGACAATTGTTCGATCATGGCGTTTGGGAATGGAATTGATGACTTGTGCTCGAAAGTAAACGGTTATCTCGCCGAACTTTATCGCTTTTTCACTGTAAGGAGCCTTGCCTTATCCCCTGCGAAATTCGCGGCAACCCTATTCACCACCTGGACGAAGGAGGTCAGACTGCAACTGGGTATTCACGTTGATGATGTAGCAATACCGACGATGAATAACTCGAAAATACTCGGAGTTACCTTCGACAGTCTGCGCCCCTTCTCGGCGCATACAACCGCAATTGTCAACAAAGTCCAGGGCCGCAACAATGTCCTCAAGTCGCTGGCCGGCAGCACTTAAGGGCAAAGATAAAGAAACAAGGCAATTGGGCGGCCGGTTCTAAACTATGCAGCACCCGTGTGATCGCCTGGGATTAGCAGGACGCATTGGATGAAGCTACAGACTTGCCAGAATACGGCACCACGGACAGCTACCAGATTCCTCCTGATGGCGCCCCACCACCACCTACACGACGAGGCCCTGATGCTCCCAGTTAAGGAGCATAACACAATGCTCTGCAAACAGTTCCTTGTGGGGAGCCACAGACATGGTGATCATAGCAAACAGCTGCATGCAGAAGAGCCCTCGCCAAGGAGGTATCTCTACGAACTGACGGACGAAGTCCAGAGGTTCATCAAACAACCTCTGGACCCGTCAGCCTACCGAAAAGCCCTGAACGGCATTCACAGGGAATCAGTCTCTAGTTATGTAGACTCCCGCCTTGTGAATGCCGTTCTAGGCACACCTCCACCTGACGTAGACGGCACAGAACTTTGTCTGCCTCGGGAGACCCGCACCAAAATAGCCCAACTTTGCTCTGGCTATTGCAGCAGGCTAAACTCATACCTGAGCAGAATTAATGAGGATGTGCCCAACCAGTGGAGAGTCGTCACATGACTCTCGGCACCTCTTCACATGCCCTGAGAACCCCACCCAGCTGACGTCCCTGTCCTTAAGGACAGACCCGGTTGAAGTCGCATACTTCCTGGGCCTCCCCTTAGCTGAAACAGACGACAACGTTGACGGATGAATCGAACCTAGCGGGGCTTAGTAGCCGCTACAACAACAACAACAACAGCCCTCTAGCATAACTGTTTCTTCGCCTCTTAAGCAGTAGAGTTACATATTCAGAAAAAGGTGAGGCGGGCTCAGCAACAGAATAGCTTTACAGTTTAATGACTTATTTTCGGTCCCCCACCCTCTGTAATATACAAAGGGCCTATTCCTTTTAATCAGCCGAAATCTCTTATAATTTAATTTTTATCCCAAAGACCTTATGTAGGTACATTGATATCGTGTCTATGTCTTCAGTAAATAAATACTGAAACCCTTTAAAAAATGCAAGAATGTTCTCACTTACTTAATTACCCAACTTCTAATTTACTGGACATGATAAAGCCCATTCTACTAGTACCATTACTTCTTAATCTTCCTAGACCAATTTCTATTTTAAAATTCGTTAATGAAAGAAGCTCTTCAATCACCGCGCAAATATCGAATTCCACTGGTCAATAATTCATGAATGCGCTTCCATCAAAGTGTCAATTAGTGGTTGGAAAGAAGGAAAACATGGAAGAAAACATTATCATATCGAATGCTGAAGTGCATTAAGCAAATCACCTTTTCCTCTTCTTCCTCAGAGGACTCGTCTTCACTCAATTCAATGATAACTTCATTGCCCTCTTCATCGATTTCGGTTTTGGTTTTCTTTTTCTTCGGTTTTGGTGGCTCGGGTGGATCGTGCCACATTATGGGATGCCAAAAACGGCTGCCTAGCAATGGGGTTGGGTTGAACTCTACGAAAAATAAACGAAATAGATAAACCAAGAAGACCGCGTTAGTGAGTGAG
>NW_023458561.1:65526565-65542092 GCF_013731165.1 Rhagoletis pomonella | reverse complement strand
CGTGCTACGTGCAATGGCTTTGCAAGATTTGGAGAATACCCCTATTGTTTTACAGTTAGTCTGTTATGATATCAACAATCGTATGCATTTATATAAAGAATCCGCGATGAATGTGTGCTACTTGGAGGCAAGCACTAATATTGAGTCCATTAAATGTATCAACAGAACGCGAAAAAATCTACTGGCTGCGCTCAATAATGTTTACCCCAGCAGTTGAATGAGATAGTTCCCATTTTTCCAACGAATTTTGTATGTTTGTGAAATTAAAATTTAAAGTAAATTAATTTCGATTTTTTTCTGACCGAAGAAATTGTTGACGACAATTCGCTTTACTTAACTTAAATGTTAAATAAAACAAGTCCCAAAAATAATTCTATTCAAAAAGGTATTTTTAATGTTCGCTAATATAGCTGACTAACGATATCATAACAAATTTATTAATAAATTGAAAATTCAATATAAATGGCAGTTCAAATGGCAGGAGAAGAGGACAAATCAATCTGTCGACAAAACTAATTTCCAATACATTTGGCAGCTGGTCTCGCACCCACAATGCCAATAAACTTCCTGTCACGCGTGCGGCATGGCAATAAGTAATTTATTTTCAATGCAGCTGTTTTTCCAAGCTGCCACTGAGATTCTGTTTAGCCAATAATTTGATGCGCTGCTCCACCAAACCCAATGGTCGTCGACGAACCAGGTGACAAGTTGATTGCCTGCAAAGTGAGTGCAAGGTTGTGAGGCTGTCATTTGTTCAAATTTATTGATTTGCGGGAAGGCGATTATAAAGTGAAATAAGTATACACACATATACATATGTACATATGTATATACATACGTATGCTGTTATAAAAATTTTACCTTGTATATGTATGCAAGTATTAGGGCGGAGCGAACTATTGGCACCTAGAAATAATGCGATTTCAAAGCTAAACCTTAAAATAATTGGCCAAAAATATTGTATGCTTGAAAATATGTATATGTGTAGGTAGCGTTATTTCTAGCTGAAATAATTTGATCCGCCCTAGTACTTATTCGTAATTACAAATGTATTTATATATGTATTTGCTTTCTTATATAAGTACACATTTCTAAATTTATATATTATGCATTTATCAAAGGTACATACTTGTAAATGATTTTCTCTCGATCAGCCCAGGGCCAGGAACGCTCCAATTTCTCCGAGAACTAGAAATATGTATATGAATATCACAGTTATAAATTTATAGGACATAGGAGTCAAAATAAAACCAGGAATTGTGCACAGGACGTACACAGCTTTGGTCAATCCCATACTATTTTATGGGGCGCAGACCTGGTGGCTAGCCCTTACTAAGGATTTCTTAGTTAAGAAACTAAGGGGAATTCAAAGGTCAGCGGGCGCTGGCGTAACAGATACAATCAAATGCTGTCCCAAGGTTGTTTTGGAAGTTCTGCTTGGTTTAATACCGATAGGCATTTTCCCCTAAAACTTAGTTGCTAAAATAGCCATCAGATTGCGTGCCTTGGGGCTCTGTAAGGAAAGACCGTTCGAGCATAGTTCCATCCTAAATGTATTTCCGCTTAAAATTAAAGTATTGCATTAAAGCATTGCATATCATGTCGAAGACCTGACTGAACTCAAGGAGAGGTCCAGTTCTTGGAAGGCTTAGCTGTCTATACGAATTAATGAAAGATGTAGAGCGGGGTTGTTGGAGGAGTTTTCTTTGAGCAATATAACCCAAAGCTATCCTTTGGCCTACCAGACTATAAAAGCATTTTCCAGGCAAAAAAGGTTTGCAATTAAGGAGGCATAGAGGTACATCAAAATGAATGCACACACAAGAGTGCATCTTCCCAGATAGCCAAGCGGCTAATCAGGCACCTCTTGTACCTCAATTAGATCTAAACTATTGGATGACTGTATGAGAAAGCTGACCTCGACTTCTGATCAATACGAAATTACCCAACTATGAGTGCCGGGACATAGGAACATTTATGGAAACGAGGTAGAAAACGAACTAGCGCGGCCCGGCTCCACACTGAATAAGTTCCACGCGGTGGGCATCGATGCTTCTCTCAGGGAAATCAAGGACTAAATTGCCGCAAGTTAGCTCTCGAAGTTTAGAAAAAGGTAGAACCGAACGAGATCATATAGTATTACCCGGCAGTTCTGGGTGTTTTATGACCCACTTAAAGCAGGGAATGACCTATGCCAATATACATATAACAAACTTACGGCGATGTGCACAGGTCCTACAAAATTGGCTTAAGCTTCAATAGGTGCTGCCGCAGCTTCGCGGTGTACGAGTACTCAAAAGAGTCATCGGACACTTTTTGTGCAAATTTCTAGCCCTCGCAAGGGTTGGGCTAAAGACAGAACCAAAAAAATTATTCCGAACAGATGTTAAATTCGCCTTGCAGCAGGCTCCTATCGCGACGAACTAAGATGTAGGCCTATAAATCTCTCAACATAACCGTATTTTCTAAGGCGCAAAAACGGAAAAAGTGTAATGAAAAACCTGTTTGAACTCTATAGTGGCATAGCTATGCCGTTGGGAGATGATCCTCAGATAAAAAGTATGGTTGTGGTACCAAATAAGAGCTTCCACAAATAGTAATTGCTTAGACAAAGTGCTGGCTTTAAATATGCCATTCGAGCTTCTACGAAAAAATTATAATTTTCTTTCTTTTTTTAGTAGTATACAACTAGGGCTATGTACACTGGGAAGCTCATAATTTTGACAAAGGATTTAAAAATCTAGCAGTATAGAAAACAAAGACGCCTTCCACGCCAAGTTTCACTTAGAAATTCCGAACTGTTGATGGGTGGATTAAAAATCTTCCAACATAAATTTTAAAAACATCGACGTCATTTTCTTCATCAAAGCACTCGTAATACACCAGCACACACCATACTTCAGCGCATACTCCCACATACACACACACACGCATTATCACGTACACACTTACTTTCTTCTCCTTTCCGACCTCATCCGCAGCCCATTGCTTGCGATGTTTTTCTTGTTGCAAGTCATCGTAGTCGGCATGGCACCAACGCGCTTTCTTATTTGGTTTCTCCTCATCAGTGTCATCCATATCAATCTGATCCTTGACTGAATTGCTTTCATCGGAAGATTGTTTTTCTTCATCATTCAACTGTAGCTTGGGTATTTTGCGCAAATTCCAGGTGTATGTAGTGGTTAAGAAATCATCCTCGTCATCATCGTTACGGTTGCGATTGTTGGCGCCATCGTTGTCATTGTCATCATAATCATCCTCAGCAGTTTCGTCATCACTGTCACCGCAGTCACCGGCAACAAGTCTGGCTGTTACAACATCGTCGTCCGTATCCTCCTCGCCTTCGCCTTCGTCGTCGTCATCATCATCTTCGTCATAATCTTTAGATTCATACCGCATCCGTGACATATCAGCAGCGCCGCCTACTCCTACACCTATAACGGCACTGACATTGACATTGCCGCGCTGGTATTGCGCATTTTGTTGTTGCTTTCGCTGCATTTTCTGCTGCTTTAGCTTTGCCGGCCTCATTCGCGTTACATATGAATATTGAGCAGTTTCAGCGGCATCAACGTCACTAACATCAATTCCGGTTAGAGCGAAAGTGTAAGTACTTTTCCCGTCCGACTCCTCATCACTTGCTTCGCTAATATCGGCTCCGCCACCATCTTCGTCGCCATCTTCGCCATCCCCATAATCATCATCCGTGTCTGCCTCATTTGACTCGTAATTGCCTTCCGATGCATAATCCGATTCCGGCGTTGCGTCCTTTGGCAAGTGCTCCAGCCTTACCTCGTTCAGTGTGAAAGCGGTTATAGCGGCAGCGTTGGCCTTTGCTTTTCCCTTCGCCTTCAACTTGAGACGTTCCACAGTGCTGGCGCCACTTAACTCGTAATCCAGTGCATCCTCATCGTAAGAATACTTGCGTTGCTGTTGGCACTGCTGTAGCAGTTGTTGTTGCTGCAAATCATTGGGCTTTAATATTTCAAACGTTTGCGAAACGGTGGCGAGTGTGGAGGAGAGTATTTTCGGTATTTCCGCAATTTCCGACAATTTTCGCTGCATTTCGCGCAGACGAGCTTCAATTGAAGCAGCCGATTTTACTATTTACAGTGGCGGAAGATGTTTGAAAATTATTAGGGGGAACAGGAAATTAGAATAGTGATAAGTACAACGTTGAGTACATCGATAAAATAAAATAGTAGATTTTAATTTAGATAACTAGGAACTGCAACCAAACGGAACGGTAAATATTAAATAATGGAAAGCAACGGAAAAACAACTACACATAGGTGGTTAAATGATTATTTATTTTTAAAAGCGACAACATATCATTGTTTTGATTGATGCAGATATTTTGTAACAAATATTCTTAGTCGAATTTTGCTTGGTAGTAAACTATTGACGCTTTGTTGGGAGAAGGAAAAATTTCACTGAAGGTAACGCGACGCGGAAATCGGTTCGCCTGCAAGTCAAACCTGTAAAGGTACGCCGAGATTTGTTCCAAAATACATCATTACCTTATTGTTACTTAGTGCCGTTTTCACAGTGGGGTTTTAACTCAAATTTGGCAGTTAACTTTCAATTTTTGTACTGAACACCCGGAGTTAACTGCCGAATGACCGTTAACTCGTCGCTGTAAAAACGGAACTTAGAGTCTTTATGGATCAGTTTTCCCATTGTACATATGTAATTTTGACCAAATTTTTTTCGAAAAAATTTAATCTGATTATAAAGAAATCAGTGTTGGCAAAATGTTAATCTGAATATCACCAAACCTACTTAATCAATTTGATGTTAATAATTAAAAATTTTTTTTTTTTTGATCGCGGTTACGATTAACTGTTCAATCAGATTAAAATTAATCATGATAAACTTATAGAAATTCTAAAAGATTAATCAAACGCGAATATGATCGAAAAATAATGGCTACATATTTAAAAGATTACACTGTGATTTTTTTATTATAAAATTCATAGCCGGTCCGGCCCCTACAATATTTGGAATACAACTTGAATTTTTCTAAAAAATTTTAAAGGCCTTGAAATTCGCGGGGCTTTGAAGTAATATATTTCTTCTGCTTAATTCATTTAAATTTAGTTATCTCCGTCCTAACTCGATAATTATCCTCAAATTTATCTATCGATTTCTGTCATATTTATACCCTTATGTTATACCAACCGAAACCAACCATATTTTGCATTAAAATTCGCGCCAACAATTTAAATTGTTCGATATTTCAAAAAAGCTGTTTAATTAACATAAATTATTCTTGCAATTTGTTTGTGTTAATTCAATTTTAACTATTAGTATTGTAACTCATTCAGCTTAATTTCGTGCAAACTTGACAAACAAATTCCCCTTAAGAGATAAAGCATACATATTTATTACGAACATCGGCTATTTCTAAGCAGGTTATACTTAGTTTACACTCCGCTCATTCATTTCCTTCCTTCATCGTCAAATTAGTTATAATCCCTTGCTTGTCAGCAAAAATAAATATCAATTTATTAACATTATTCTTTTTATGGTATACAAAGCGAATGAAATTTTAAAACGCAATCATTTTCTTGACAGACTAATCACCCTTTGCCGCACTAATCCTCATCACTATCAACATATTTATCTTCGTCTTCATCCTCGTCTTCGTCATCGGAATCCTTTGCCGATTTGCGACCACGGCCTCCTTTTATTCCTCTTCGCTTGGCATTTGCTGCGTGGCGCCGACCTCTAGGCTCCTCTCTCGGTTGCGTTGCTGGCTTTGTGGAACGCGAAGCTGTGGGCAGCGCCAGCAGCATATCCTCAATGGTGCGTTCCTTCAACTCGTGATTGTCGCCCACCTCGGCGAAGAAGCGGCGTATATTACGTATGATACGATGGTGTGGCAATTCCTGCGCTCGCACGAATGAGCGGGCGGTGAGTGGCGTGACGCGGCGGTAAGCATTAAAGCATTCGTTGAGGCGGCAGCAGATATAGGTAGCAGCGTGGGAGGTGGATAGAAAATTTTTATTTTACAGTTATTGGTGTGACACTCGTAAAAAGGAAGGTGCATTAGTGGTGGGTTTGGTGTGACTGTTACGATAATTGTGTTCGGTTTGTGTGTTGGCATCGAAGCTGTTTATTTGCAATGCCAATGGCATTTTAACAGCTTTGTAAAAGTTATATTGATTTTTGGCTGAGATACGCTTGTGCCAAAAATGCACTTAAGTAAAGCACTAAAGCGTAATAAGAAAACTTTCACGTGAAATTTATCAAATAGCCCTGTAGGCCAAAGATCAAGGAGAAATAATTTATAATTAAACACTTTAGTTATTGAAGCTTCCAGTGGAATTTGTACGCAATGAAAAATTAACAGATACTGAAGGAAATTAATTAAGTGTGCTTCACTTTAATAAAGAATTTACACGGAACTTTAAAACCTATAGTACAAAAGAAGGAGAACACCTACTAGGGATTAAGCCCAACCACAATGAGCAAATTTATTCGGGATTTTCATCCTCCGTCAATAGTTGGTATTCCTCTTCAACTTGATCGACTTGATCATAGTGCTGCCTAAAGAGAGGTAAAAAGAAGCTTATTTCAAAACTTAGTCATTTTGCATTTTTGGTTTTTTTGGTATCCTCATGTAACCCTTATGAAGCCAGTAATGCTGAGTAGCTTTTTGGATGCAAAGAACTGAAGAAGGCTTGGAGTTTTATGCAACTAAAAATGGGCACAAAAAGTAAGTTTAAGCTCTTACTCGACTACTAGTACTAAGTGTTCAGCTTGAGCTCATTTCATCAGTGTGTAAATTTTTCCTGATCATAACCTCACTTTCTCTGCATGAAGCCCAATAGGTGAAACAATACAAACTTCTTCCATCCAGCGCCTATTGCGGAGGTCCAGGCAGATGGTCCATGGATATCTTGAATATCTACACATATACATATGTATACTCATTTGAAATGCCAGGAAAGCCATTACCAGACATACTGACCAAAAACATAGCGTTGGCCACTAGAACGAAACTCGATGATTTAGTGTGGTTTGAGACTAGCATATACGGTCCCAAGATTATACAGACTACGTGGTACCTTGGCCGATCTTCTCTATGTTCCTCAGAGCCATAGTAGAAGTTGATGATTGACGAACTGGTATAAGTACGAGTAGGAACTCGACGCACAGAAATTAATTGCAGTGGTTAAGAAGGCGTTGAACCTAACAGCAACGAATCAAACAAGCTGTGTGTGTGTGTGTTACTCCTTTACTGGGTTTCGGAGCAGAAGGGAATCCAGCGAAATTTGTGAACGCTGTCAGTAATTCAACGCTGCCAGAAAACATTGAGGCCTTCTCACGCCCACAGGGACTCAAAAGGTGGTCAGCGAATTACCTGTGTGGTCGACATTCGTCAGTAATTTTTAGAGACAAAACCAGCAAGCTACGAAAAGTTAAAAAGAGATTACCACAGGGTGGTGTCCTTATGTCTCAAAGCTCCCTCAACCACCAGAGGGTGTCAATATTGTCTCTTATACTGACGATTGTTCGATCATGGCGTTTGGGAATGGAATTGATGACTTGTGCTCGAAAGTAAACGGTTATCTCGCCGAACTTTATCGCTTCTTCACTGTAAGGAGCCTTGCCTTATCCCCTGCGAAATTCGCGGCAACCCTATTCACCACCTGGACGTAGAAGGTCAGACTGCAACTGGGTATTCACGTTGATGATGTAACAATGCCGACGGTGAATAACCCGAAAATCCTCGGAGTTACCTTCGACAGTCTGCGCCCCTTCTCGGCGCATACAACCGCAATTGTCAACAAAGTCCAGGGCCGCAACAATGTCCTCAAATCGCTGGCCGGCAGCACTTAAGGGCAAAGATATAGAAACGTTGTTGGCAAGCTACAAGGCAATTGGGCGGCAGGTTCTAAACTATGCAGCGCCCGTGTGGTCGCCTGGGACTAGCAGGACGCAGTGGAGAAAGCTACAGACTTGCCAGAATACGGCACCACGGACAGCTACCAGATGCCTCCTGATGGCGCCCCACCACCACCTACACGACGAGGCCCAGATGCTCACAGTTAAGGAGCATAAAACAATGCTCTGCAAACAGTTCCTTGTGGGGAGCCACAGATGCGGTCATCCTAGCAAACAGCTGCTTGCAGAAGAGCCCTCGCCAAGGAGGCATCTCTACAAACTGACGGACGAAGTCCAGAGGTTCATAAAACAACCTCTGGACCCGTCAGCCTACCGACAAGCCCTGAACGGCATTCACGGAGAATCAGTCTCGAGTTATGTAGACTCTTGCCTTGTGAATGCCGTTCTAGGCACACAACCACCTGACGTGGACGGGACAGAACTTTGTCTGCCTCGGAAGACTCGCACCACAATAGCCCAACTTCGCTCTGGCTATTGCAGTAGGCTAAACTCATACCTGAGCAGAATTAATGAGGATGTGCCCAACCAGTGGGGAGTCGCCACATGACTCTCGGCACCTCTTCACATGCCCTGAGAACCCCACCCAGCTGACGTCCCTGTCCTTAAGGACAGACCCTGTTGAAGTCGCATACTTCCTGGGCCTCCCCTTAGCTGAAACAGCCGACAACGTTGACGGATGAATCGAACCTAGTGGGGCTTAGTAGCCGCTATAACAACAACCTTCTAGCATAACTTTTTCTTCGCCTCTTAGGCATTAGAGTTACATATTCAGAAAAAGTTAAGGTGGGCTCAGCAACAGAATAGCTTTACAGTTTAATGACTTATTTTCGGCCCCCCACCCCCTTTAATATACAAAGGGCCTATTCCTTTTAATCAGCCGAAATCTCTTATAATTTAATTTTTATCCCAAAGACCTTATGTAGGTTCATTGATATCGTGTATATGTCTTCAGTAAATAAATACTGAAACCCTTTAAAAAATTCAAGAATGTTCTCACTTACTTAATTACCCAACTTCTAATTTACTAAACGTGATGAATCCCATTCTACTAGTACCATTACTTCTTAACCTTTATGCCCTTCCTAGACCAATTTCTATTTTAAAATTCGTTAATGAAAAAAGCTCTTCAATCACCGCGCAAATATCGAATTCCACTGGTCAATAATTCATGAATGCGCTTCCATCAAAGTGTCAATTAGTGGTTGAAAGGAGGAAAACATGGAAGGAAACATTATCATATCGAATGCTGAAGTGCATTAAGCAAATCACCTGTTCCTCTTCTTCCTCAGAGGACTCGTCTTCACTCAATTCAATGATAACTTCATTGCCCTCTTCATCGATTTCGGTTTTGGTTTTCTTTTTCTTCGGTTTTGGTGGCTCGGGTGGATCGTGCCACATTATGGGATGCCAAAAACGGCTGCCTAGCAATGGGGTTGGGTTGAACTCTACGAAAAATAAAAAATAAAATAAACGAAATAGATAAACCAAGAAGACCGCGTTAGTGAGTGAGAATAAGGCAAAAGAAAGTAAAGCAAAAATTAGGCGAAAAAGGCAAGGGCAAACCAGCGTAACACAGATTAAATATTCCATGCATTCATGCAAATTCAGGCAAAAAATCAAGCAAAAGTGCGAAATAAGTGTGAAGCAAAGCGAAGCATGCCATGCAAAAATCAAAAGCAAAATGGAAAAACTCAATGCCTGCCACATTTACATAGCCAACTACTAACTACTGCGGTTAAAGTAGGAAAACTAAATTTTCACACTCACCTCTCGGCGGTGGCGCCGGCTTCGGCACACGCAGCACAATCGACTTTTCCTCGCCCAATTCGAAATCCTGATCCTCCTCCATGCTGCCAAAAAAAATGTTTGGTTTCTTTTATAAGTGCAGGAAATGGAAATTGAAAGTTTCTTAATGAAACTACCAGAAAAAACGACTACTCACTTCTTCACTAGGAAATGGATTTTCTTGCCGGAAGTTTCAATTTTCTCGTGTGCCTGCATAAGTGTCAACTCCGTGGCGTCCTCCTCGTTTATTTCCAGTATGATGTCACCCAAGCGGATGCCACCTTTGTCCGCTAAACCGTCGGGCGTTACCTGCAAAAATTTTAGAGCAATTCAGTAGACATCATTCACTGCAATGTTTTGCAAAGTCCGTCATAATTCTGGCGCACATAGAAAAAATTTAAAAATTTTCAACTGAAATTATGTACATATGTATGCATTTATTATTAAGAAACTTTGCACAGCTTCCGATTCCTTTTAAAAATTCGCAATTTTCTTTTGCATGTAACAAACGAGGCACTTTAAATTTACCCACCAGCTCCCGGCTAATACACGAATAATATAATAAATGCTTTCACCAAAGCGTCCGCCACAGCAATGAGCACACAAAATTTTGAAAGCCACAAATTTTAGCTCAAAAATGTTTAGCAAGCAAATTTTAAATGAACGGAATACATTTGTTTTAGTAATTTGTTCGGTTGTTTTTCATCTTATTCAATTATTCTGGCGCTTTTTGCGCGGCTTATGCGTCCCTCTGACTTATGTTTTGCAAAAATAAAAATAAAACACAATTCAAATGCAATTCAATAGGCAATGGCAACCTACTTTCCACCAACCCATGCCCACAATGCACAGTGGTTTCAAACTGGAATTTAATATTTCAAATAATGCAGCGACTTTATTTTCAAAGTGCAGAGAAAGTAAAAATTTTGAATGAAAAATGAAAAAGTAAAATTTGATATATCATAAAAAAATGTCACTAAGATTAATTTTTTAGATTTATTAGCCCATTAAATTGATAAACTTTTTAAATATTTTTTTTCTTCCCTATACATACATATTTACATATGTACATAAACAGTACTAAAAACTGTCGGCAAAACAAATTTAATGAAGATCAACGGAACTTATTAGCCACTTGAAACTTAAAAACTGCCTACTTTAATTGATATAAAAATTCAATAAAAAAATTTGATTTAAAATTTTATTCGTGTAATTTTTTTCATATAGGAGTAGTCCTATACTTGCTACCAACGAGTTTTTATACCTTTCATGAGCATGAAATGGTATTATAACTTTGGTCCGATGTTTGTAAGTACCAGAACAAAAAGAGATAGACCCATGAAAATGTATACTTATATGATCAGAACGTCGAGCTGAGTTGAGTTAGCCATGTCCGTCTGTCCGTCTGTCCGTCTGTTTGTATGCAATCTAGTCTCTCAGTTTTCGAGATATCCGCATCAAATTTGGTAGGTGGGTGTATTTTTATAATGTATTAATCATTTGTCGGAACCGGAAGAATCGGACCACTATAACATATAGCTCCCATACAACTGATTGTTCAGATATGAGATTTCTCATTATAACTTCTCCATTTATGCAGCTACGAACATGAAATTTGGCAATACTTGCACCCATTATCAACAGAATACTTACAGTGAAAATTACAAAGATCGGGTCACTATAACCTATAGCTCCCATACAACTGATTGTTCAGATATAAAATTTTTCGTTATAACTCCTCCATTTATATAGCTAGGAACATGAAATTCTGCACTGTTTTCAATAATTATCAACAGAAAACTTACAGTGAAAATTAAAAAGATCGGGTAACTATAACCTATAGCTCCCATACAACTGATTGTTCAGATATGAGATTTTTCGTTATAATTCATCCATTTATGTAGCTAGGACCATGAAATTTCGCGCTGTTTTCACTAATTATCAGCAGCATTACAGTAAAAATAACGAAGATCGGGTCACTATAACCTGCAGCCCCCATACAACTGATTGTTCAGATATGAGGTCTTTTATCATAACTCCTCCATTTATGCAGCTAGGAACATGAAATTTCGCACCATTTTCACTCATTATTAACAGAATACTTACAGTGAAAATAACAAGGATCGGATGACTACAACATATATCTTCCATACATCTGATTGTTCAGATATGGGATTTTACTGTAAAACTTCTTTATTTGAACAGCTAAAACCGATAAATTTCGTAAGATATTTTATAAATAATAATACAAATTCTACTGAGAAAATCATCAAACTCTATGCTGTATAAGCTTTATCTCCTATAGCACTGATTGTTAAGATACCAGTTTTTGCCATATATCTCCTTTATGTACGAAACTAAACCCAATAAATTGAGTTACCGGTTTACATACCGATCACATAGCGGTGAAAATCACTTAGATTGGTGTCATATAAAGTATATCTTCCATACCTCTGATTGTTTAGATGCGATTTTTTATACATATAAGTATGTAACTCCTCTATCGATGTATGCAGATGTATTCAAAAGCAGTATCTGCCAAAGTAAAATTTGCAGATGTTCATGAAAGGTATGAAGCCTTCGGCATAGCCGAAGACAGCGCTGCTCTTACTTGTTATTATTTAACATTTATTTATAGGGATAAAATATTTAAGTTTCTTTAAAATTGCTACTTTTTCGCACTTTGCACTTAAAAATCTAGCATAAACAAATGAAAATTAAAAAATCGTACCCGAAAAATTTCTTCTAAATTTTTTCAGCTTCCATTAAAAATAAAATCCATTTAATTGTGGTATATAAATTCCAGCTTAAAACCACTGTCCAAAGCCCTGATGGCTGGCAGCTGACGGCTATCGTGTGCTTTAAATTCACACATACGCTACACAAACAAAAATAGTCAGTAATTTGACTATAATGGATACTATTTATTTTGAGGAATAATATTTTTTGGCAAGCGATGCAAGAAAAATAAATATTTGAAATATCATAAATGAAAAAGTTTATCGATCTACAGCCATATGTTTGTATGTCTCCATAAATTAATCTGGGACTACTAGTATTACAAAATTAGTGCAATTAAAATTTTTGTTTAATATTTGAAACATTAGTGTAACAATAACTTGTTCAGTCCTAACTCCCTTGTACATTAGTGTGCACCTTATTTGTATGCAGATAGGTACGTTTGGTTATGAAATCTGCGACAAATCTTTAAAATCGGATAAAGTAACGTGCCTCAGGAGCCCTAAAGATACATACGCTAGTTCACTAAATAGGAAAAAGAGCTTGTAATTCAGTTAAACGTGTTTATTTGTTTCTTATCAATCAACACACTTTTGCACGCTGATCTTATAAAAGGCTACGCCATTTTCATATCTCGCCAGGTTTGAAAGTTATGGAGCCTTTGTTTGCACAACTTTAGGGCTCTTAAGGCACGTATTTCCATTATTCGATTTTAAAAATTTAACGCAAAGCTCATTTTTATCACCGAGTGAGCCTATTGAAGGGGAGTCTTGCTTTGTGGGTCAAAGTTGACAAATAAGGTGCACCCTAATGTACATACATACATACATACATATGTATTTTGGCTGAAGGCTCAATGACCCCGCCTTCTCGCATCGTATTCAAAGAGCAGCTGTTGAGACCTTTGGGCTGATTGGCTTCGGACCTTTTTAGTCAGAGAATGACTTACTCCTGTTTATTCGCTTTCGGAGCAGGCTGATGTGAATTACAGATAACCAAGTATTTAGTTGGTTTAACATAAAGAAACACTGTATACCAAAGTAAGATTTTGGCTTCACAAAATTCACCGGATGACTAAATAGTAAATATTAGCTATTGTCTCGATTTAGGGATTATTTCCGGATTTCAGAGCTTTTAGAGCGAAGTATTTTCGGGATTTTCGGGGCGATTTTGGAATATTTTATTTTATTTATTCGAAATTTTTCGAACTGTATCCGAACTTTTAGGACCACCGCGTTATCCTCAGGGCTATATCGGAATTTTCATGACTAACTCGGGAATTTGAAATATTACACATATGATTAATTTAAAAAATTATTTAAAAAACTAAATTAAAAGTGCAATGTAGAATAAAAATATGGATACCATATAAAAGAGAAAATTCTCTAGAACTAAATTTTTTGGTGCATAAGGACAAATAGGTACTGAAACAGGGCCTTTAAAATTTTATGCTTGAATATCCTTGAAATGTAGAAATTTATTTTATTGAAACAAATTTATGTTTGGCCACATCCCCGAGTTATGTCCATCTAACTTCGTTAGCCTGAGAAAATATTTAAAAGGGCATTTTCAATACTTATTCGTCCTTGTGCACCAAAAGAATACATTTTTATTTTTCTACAGACATTTCTCTTCCGTTCGCTACCCATATTATTATTTTTTGATTTTATCATAGTTTTGAAATTTCAAAGTCTTTTTAAAAAATCGTCCGTGTAAATTTTTTTTGGTTTTTGTCGCACGGTGTTATTTAATTTTGCCTCATCACAAAAATTATATTAATCGCCAAATCTAGATAAAAAGATATATCAAGCACCCTTTCTCAAAGCGATTAAATTCGTTATTTTCCTTTAAGATTTCTAGAGACCAATATAAGGGTGTGAGCCAAAATTTTTTCGCCAATTTTGCCAAAATATGATCTGATTTAATGGTTGCTGAATTAATGGTTGCACAATTTCGCGAAACCTGTAGATCAAATATTGCGTAGAAGATGATCAAATATGGTCGAAAGAGCGATCAAGGCGTGTCTATTAAAAACCAACGCAAGTTAGATCCTAAAGGATAAAGGTGTAAAAAAGAATTTGGAACGAAAAAATTAAAATAACGGAGTATCTTCTCGCGTGATCTATGCAATATACTCAAAACTATTTCAATGTATATTCCAACATTATTTAAAGCTTTCGAAATCGCATATAAAATAACGCTGCAAAAACATTGGGGCTACCACATTTCAGCCTGAATACGTCACTAGCAAAAATCACCGTCTGGCAACTGCTTAGTGGTGCGTAGGAGCAACTACAGCCCGAAATTTCTAGAAAAGTTACACATTTCGATGCATAAATAGCTCATTTAAAATTCATTGGAATTTCTTTGAAAGATTTTCTATTTAACAAACGCTTTTAATGGCATATTTTGTTGCAGACTTGCTTTTTTAAAATTGCGAAATCATCAATCATTTTGACACGAAAGGTTAAACTCTCTTTTCATCAAAAGCAAAGTTTAACTTTTGTGTCTTATTAAATCCTAATTTCCCCAGATTCCTGCTTAGCTTTTACTGCCACAGATGCAATCATTGACTTTTTGTTACGCTGTTACAAAACTTTGACTAATTATGTGCGTACTTAGTACTTATGTGCCTTTTGCAAATTTATGCTGATACTCGTAAAATATTTTTTTTGTTTTCACTTCAGTAGCCCGTACGTACGGTGGCTTATCTCATTTGGGTTCTGAATGAATGACTTGCGGCAAGTGGTTGGCCAACACATTAACAAGCTTAGGAAAATAAAAATGTTCAACAAGCGTGTGGAAGTGTGCGTACATCTAAACATACATAAGTCTGTATACACTTTTTTCGTTTTGCGTTTGAAATATTTATGCATACATACTTATGATTTTATAGCGCGTCACATATGATGCATCTGACGTGAGATTTCAGCGAATTGGGAGCAGGCTAATCTTTGCTGCTATTTATTATTTATGTTACTTTGTTGTTTTTTTTTTTTTGCGGCAGATTTAATTATAGCTTTATATACTTAAGTGCGGCATATTGCGTTTTGTGAATTAGAATTTTGTATGCGTATATTTGTATGTAT
>NW_023458561.1:65524530-65526465 GCF_013731165.1 Rhagoletis pomonella | reverse complement strand
AAAAAAAAAACTGGGAACCAAATGACTTTTTTTCGCACAGAAATAAAAACAGTGTGAAAATACCTTTCCACTGAGATCCCACAAGTCTAAATCAGAATAGGTTAGGCCCAGTTATTCAAGTTTTTCGTAAATCAATCTTTGAAAAAAGTAAAAAAACAGCACCAAAAATCTCATTCTTATGATTCCGCTGAAAAGATTTTTAAATATTTGTATGCAGATTTTTTAAGTTTAATCTGTTTCGTCATCTGAGGGGACTTTTTTCAAAAAGTTCTTTAAGAAACTATTTTTATTCATAAAAAACTTCATTTTTGGAGGTATTTTCAAATCGGTCCAGCTCACTTAAATCTTAATATTTTTGCGAAATATTTTGGTGGACCTCTTAAAATATAATAGATTTTGTAATCCTGGCGGAAAACCCGCAACTTTTTTTGGTGATGCAGTCTAATGTACATAATACATATATATATACTACATACTTATATACATATGAATATATGAGCGCATAAAAGAGGCCATAGTGCATACATACCTACTTATATACATACGTGTCCATAATGCTCAACACAATTCCATGCACGTCCCTTCATTATATACAATCTCATTTTCTCTCATGCCTAGGGTGTACGATTATTCGACATTTTTCCAAAACCAGGCTCCGAGCTATTCGAAAAAAGGTAATTTGATAAAACCGGTTCCTAATTTTTAAATTCAGAAAAAACCGGCTGGATGGGATATATGTTTTGATACTTCGCGTTTGAACAATGCTTACAGTTAGTTAGAAATGATATCCAAAAATTGAGCAAAGCTAATAAAAGTAGGTGTGGCTTTCATTTAAAAGATATTTAAATGGATAAGTTCAAAGTTATTTGGATTAATAGTAAAAAAATTGTGAAATTTTTAGCATCAACTGGTTTTTTCCTTAATCTTCTGGAATCATATGTAGAAGAATAAATATAACTAAATTTGTTTAGCTAAAGTGCCTCAGAAAATGTGTTTTTATGAAAAATTACTTTCAGCTGTATGCAATTTGAGTAGCTTTTTAAAATTTTGTTTGAAGAACGCTCAATCAAAAGCACTAATAGCCAATTTCACGAAAGCAATTTAAGTGAACAATTATTTTTTATTATAAGTTAATATGAAAATTGACAGAAAAAACTGACAAAAAAAAAGATAATAAAAAAAAAAATTTAATGAATTTATAGAGAATTTTAAAATGTAGTCGTATAAATATTCTAGATGAAAACCCAAAACTTCGGTTTATTCGCCATTCGAAAAAAGCGGCTAAACCCGATCCGGAAAAATTAAGTCAATCACCCTAATACAAACGTACAGCATTTCTATAGTCTTGCACTTTGTGTACATAAAGGACAAATTGTTTACAATTTATTCCCTTATTAAAATGTAACCATAGTAATAAATGACGCGCGCCAACATCTTTAATGTGCATTGTGTTTTATTGTTGCACCCAACATATTGTATTTATGTACATACATATATGAATGTGTCATTAAGCTACTAACGAAATAAAATGATCCTTGGGAGGAAAAACACAAGCAATATAAATTGTAAAAGTAAAAACAAAATCTTATTCCACCTTAAGTCAACTTAATTATTCAACAGAAAATATGTGTAGCAAGGCTTTTAAGTTGTAGTTTAAAGCGAAAATTCACAAAATTCGAAAACACAGCCGAGATAGGGTGATCTTCCCCTCAGCCATCGATATGTGCATATGTATGTAACGTGTGATTTTTTTGAGGTTAGGATTTTCATGCATTAGTATTTGACAGATCACGTGGGATTTCAGACATGGTGTCAAAAAGAAAGATGCTCAGTATGCTTTGACATTTCATCATGAATAGACTTACTAACAAGCAACGCTTGCAAATCATTGAATTTTATTACCAAAATCAGTGTTCGGTTCGAAATGTGTTTCGC
>NW_023458561.1:65491406-65524430 GCF_013731165.1 Rhagoletis pomonella | reverse complement strand
GGGTGGTTGAAAGATGGCATCCTATGGTTTTCTAAATGTCTTAATATCTTTAACAAATTGATAATAATTTAAGTAAAAAACACAGAACTAGATTTTTACTTTGTGGACTTAATAGCTAACGAAATTGATGTACTTACATAGACATGCAGTAAGAAGCATACAAGTGTGTATGCATCTACAATATTTTAGGACTCGTTGTACAGATAAACTTTTCTTAAAAATAAATGGGTTTTCTTAAAAATAATTTCAATCATAAAAAAAATTTAGAAGAATTTATATTGTGTGTACATTTGATCGTACCATCTTACAAGTAAATAAAAAATCTAAAAATATTTTAACAAGACAATATTTCTTTTAAATAGTCCTACTGCAATAATCAAAATACTTTCTTAGCAAAAATTTAATCATTTTTGGAGAGCTTTAATTTATTTACATTAGTGTGGTATGAACAGTGATATGGTGGGGAAGTACTAGAACCAAGTGTTTGAGGTCGAAAAACTTTGGAAAAAAATAGTTCTCTCATCGGGCCAAGAACATTGATATATGTATACTTATATCATATCTTAATACCCGTCTGTAGATAAGTGATAAAAGGCGACTCCTACTTTACTTATTGGATGAGCATAACAGGTATGAAACAATGCTAACAAACTTTTATATATACTTCACAACCCGAATCCACATGAGGTGATAGTGATAGACATAAGTTGTTATTTGTGAATTAAAAAAAAAAAAAATAAATACATACACGCTTCTAAAGTTGATATAAAGAATGCGAAATTTTTGTGAAATTAAATTGTGACGATACGAAAATCTTAATTTCTTTCGTAGTGAGGTTAGTACAAACGAAATGCCAAGGCCTCGATTAGTACTGAATATTTTTCCAAAAATAAATTTGAAAATTCTTTTTGTATTCAACATAGACATACATATATGTATATATATATGTACATTAGGGGGCATCACCTCACAAAATTATAGTTTTTCCACCGGAATTATAAATATTTTTATATTTTAACACTTCTGTCAAAATATTTCTGGAAAATATTAAGATTTATATACCTAAAAGATGCTCATTACCAATTTTGATTCCGTAAAAACTGTTTTAAATTTTTTTATCTAAATCTTTAATTTAAGCTTAAACTCTTCTGTCATCTAAGGTGATTGTTTAGGAAAAATATTTTTAAAAACTAATTAATAAAAACTCCATTTTCGGAGGTAATTTCAAATAGGTCTAGCTCACCCTAATATTAATATCTTTCCGAAATATTTTGCCGAAAATCTTAAAATAAAGTAGATTTGAATGGAGAGTGATGCATCCAAATGTACATACGTTTATGTTTCTTAGTGCGGTTTGAATTCAGATAAACTGTTTAGATTCAAGCGTTTTTATGTATACTGTACAATCCCCAATCTAATATTTTGTGCAGTTTGAACACTTTGAGTTAGATTTGGTAAGCTAATTGGAAGAGCATTCCTCAGAGCGGTGAAATCGAGACTCTTCTGCAGGAAAGTTTTACGATTGTTGCTTGAATTCTCTCAGCACTAAAACTGAAAAAACTATTTGTATTATTTCGAACACCAATGCATACACAACTCTTTCCGAAAGGTATTGATTTTAAAGGCAACAAAATTTTTTAATGTACACGGGGAAGCTCAGTGGCTGATATCTTATTCATCAGTTAATATTGATCCATTAAAAATTACACAAGGGCATTGTTTACGCGGAAAAAAAAATACTTTTTTTTAGTAAATCTGGCTGTGAGATCTTCAGCTGCAGGTTTTTTTTTTCTAGCGATGTTAAGAAAATTACATTCAATAAATGCAAAAGTTCCTAAACTGGCTAATTCTTACACTACATAGAAGAAAGATTCTTTAAGTAGCCGAGTTTTCATAGATACATAGATGGAACAAGTAAGGCTACATTTGTTTTCGAAATTTTAAAATTTTAGACTCGTTATACATATAACTTAATATCGAGAAAACTGTTTTCTCCATTAAGTTTTGTGCCAGAAAGTATTATTTTTACATTCAAAATATAAAAAACCTAAATAATATTTCTAATACAAATTTCCAGATTTAAGCGAGGTGAAATAACGCTAAATATAAACTCACAAAAGCTGATTGTGTCATCTTATAACTGGAAAACTTAAAAAAAATTTTTATAAATATTCAATCAGGAAATGTTTTTTAAAACTCAAGATATTGCACGATATTTTTTTCCT
This sequence comes from Rhagoletis pomonella, assembly GCF_013731165.1. NCBI lineage: Eukaryota > Metazoa > Arthropoda > Insecta > Diptera > Tephritidae > Rhagoletis > Rhagoletis pomonella. The sequence goes on along the minus strand of NW_023458561.1, from coordinate 65,522,205 downwards.
GCATAGATCCTAAACTAAAATTTCACATCGTTGCGCATCATGATTACCACACTGACAGACAAATTATTCCAATTGCAAATTATGTATTTATATCAGATACTCATCACACATCATTAATCAACGTTTTTTATTACCTTATCTTAATGCTAAGGGGATGTGTAGAAATGCGTTATAAACTGGCTATAGCAAAAATATCTCACATGCAGCAATAAATCACGCGTGCGCTACAATTACTTACTTCCATTAAATTTACCACATCATATGATTACTCCAGCCACCTTCAACCACCTGACACCTCGCACTCTTTTGCTTTTCCGCATTTTTCGTGCCACAAAAATTATTTTGCTGACTTTCGCTTACAATGCCTCCTCCGCCATTTTGTTGCCATCCAAATGCAGATTGTTGTTGTGCACAGCTGTAGTGGTAACGAGCAAAGTGCCACCAGCCACGCGATTGCTGCCATCAGCGCTGCTACCATCGAGGCTATAGCTGCCACTGCTGCTGTTTCTATTATTGCTGCTGTTATGGTAATTACTCGTTGTTGTTCTTGTTGTTGTCGCTGACGCTGCAGCTGCAGTTGCTGTGGCTGCTGCAAGTGTGATTGTTGTTATTGCAGCTGCTGCCGCCGTTGTCGTCGCCGCAGAAACTACTTTTCCAGTTGCATATTTTCCATGACTATTACAGTTACTCGCACTGCTGTCGAATTCATTTACTGCGCCACTGCCAAAACCGCCATCGCCACCACCACCACGACCACTAATACTTTCTGTGACAGTTCCCTCTTCCATTAGCGGCTGTCGTACGCGCAGCTGATCGATGGTCTTTCGCCGCAGCAATTGCAGCTTACGCAGTCCACTTATGACTCCGCTGGGCGCTGACGCCATGGCTTGCGTTTTTTGGCTGCCGTGTGCGGTGCTGTTGCTGCGCAAACGAGTGGCGGATCGACTGCTGGCGCCGGCGCCGGAATATGAGTCACTGCTGCGGCCAGTGACAGCGCTGGAGGCGCGCCGCGCTTTCATCGATGACATGTCCTTTAGTCATACCTTCTCTTCGCCGGGCAGGGGCGGGCCGCATCGCACGAACTATAATCAGAAGAACTGTGGTTTGAAATAATTGCGTGTTGGTTTAGGGATTGTGGTTGCATTTTACATTTATATTGTATATTTAATTGTTTAATTGGTGGATTTCGTTTGGTTTGGTTTGGTTTGGTTTGGTTTGGTTGTTGGTTACATTACGATGTGCGAGTACATACATATGTATATGTACAAAAGATATGTGGAAAGAAAAGAAAAGAAACGAAGCACATTGGAAAGTGGATAGCCATGGTGAATTTGTATGTACTTTATATTCTAGTTCAATTGTTAATTGACTGATTGGCAGTTAAGATTGGAGAATACAAGGATTGTAGGCAACATGAAAATAGAACTAAACGAAGAGATAATGATTAAAAATTTCCCATGCAATTAATTACCAAAAGTACACAATTACCTGAGCATGCAAAATACATATGGCTACGTATGTATGTACATTATGGTGGTCCAAAATAAAGTAAAATTGTAATTTTAATGTTCTCACCGCCGAGGATAGTTTTATACCACTTATTTTTTATTGTGAATAAAAAAAAATACTTAGAGGTCGTTCAGAGCTATCAAGGTTTCCGTGTTTATTTAAAAAAATTTTAATACTAACGGTTTTTTTATCACGCCATTGTGTTTTCTGGAGTTTCTGGTGTGCTATAAATTAAAGTTACTGTGAAGAAATCGTTAAACAATCCATTGCGTATTAATACTGGGAATTTTCTGAAGAGAAACAGAGTTTTCTAATCGAAAATTATTGATTTCCAAGAATTCTATACCATTTCTACGAAAAGTTGTTTTATCCCCATATAAAGCTTAGAATCCAGCTCTCAAGAAAAATCACAAGAAATATTTTTCGTTATTTCTGTTGCTGGAAAAAAAGACACGTCGCTTTTGCTATAAATTTTCTTGAAGAAATGTATATGCGAGCGTTTTTTTCTTGAGAGCTGCAAACAGCACTGGAAATACATAGAAAATTTCGAGCGCTTTCAGCGACCTCTAAATACTTTTTGATTTCAAAATAAAAATAGGGATATATTGTTTCGGCATAGAAGAATCATAGTGGATGAGAGCATACAAATTCCGACTTTACTTTTTCCTCCAGCATTTTTTGGGTCACCCTAATGTACATACGTATAAATTATATGGCGCACTGGATTTATTGAAGTTCCCGCAGCACCATTATCGACGTGGTTTCATTTGCAATAAGCTAGGCATGAAATGTATGCTTGCATAGCTGAGGTCAACTTTTTTCGATAGATTTGTAGAAATTCTAAGTGACGAAGAGGGTACGATTCTAACTGCGCATATAAAACGAACCGTACGGGATCTGAACTGGGTGTTTAGTGATATAAAAGGGGAGCAGTCTCCGATTTGACAGAGATGAACATCCAATTGAATATAATCATTACCTTAACTTTTTAAGCGACCTTCAAATATAGAAGGTTTTAAGTTTTTTTTTAAAGTGTTAAATACATATTTTGTGTCAAGGAATCCATTTCCATAGTTAAAAAAAATCAAAAATGATGCATTTCAAAGTTCAGCATACGCTGTTTTGTTTTTTGGTCAAAAACGGAAAATATTTAAACATTTTATTTTTGAAGGTCGGTTTTGAGGTGGTGTAGTTTGGTGACCTAAGCAGGTAGAGGTAGTTTGATAGAACACTGGTATGACCGGATCCAGCGCTTCTCAAATATTTATAAGGCATGTAGTCTTCCAACATTCCTGCCGCCTGAGATAACGAAAAGGGCATACGGAACGTAAATTAGCAAAGGTTTGTGTAGGGCTTTTGTAGGCGAGATGGGTAGCGCTCTCGTGAATGGAATACATACGCATGATGTACGTATGTACTTTAAACTTTGGTGAGTGCGCGGCTTACCCAGTGATGTCCACCAAACTGTGGCGCTATAGAATAACTTAGGCCGGACAACTGCTATCTACAACGAGTGCACTATATGAGGCTTGATACCTAATTTCTTACAGAACCAAGGCAAACACTTTTTTCTAAAGAGTTAGTTTACTCATAACAATGTATTAAAACGTTTTAAGAGCCTATTAAATTAAGAAATGTCTATGTTTGTCTATGTTTAGATTAGGGTGCGTGAATCCAGTCTTTATTAAATCAAAAACTACGACTCATGTCGTAATTGATTCTCTTACAAGTTGAGGATTACGTAACTCCTTCGCTGGCGCAATTAATACGACGTGTTATGTTGTACTTACTTTTATTTGTTATCATGCGACATGCATAAATCTAAGGGTATGCATTAGGGCGGTTCAGAAAAACAAAAATATTTTTCAGAGAAATCAGATTTGTTATTTTCAGATGGGAGTAGGGTATCCTTTGTGTTTAAAAAGGTGGGTTACTTTTTTTGCCAAGGAAAGGTTAAGGCAAAATGAATTTTTCAATTGGGGTATTCAGAACGATATCGTAAGTGTCGTATTGTTGAAGTTCGTAAACCATAAACGGGTAAATTTGTATCAGGCGGGTTCGCAAGGTACCATAAAAACACATTACGAATTTTCGCAGTGTTAAAAAATAGTTTGTTGTTGTTTAAAGTCCTCTAAACATTTATTTAAGCCTTTAGAGCTTACGACATATTACGGCACCGTTGTGAATACCCCAAATCTTTTTAAATACAAAATATAAAATTAATAAATGCTAGTATGAATAAATATATGGATTTTTTATTTTCGAAACAAAAAAGAAACACACCTCACAAACACATCAATATTGAGTTATAATAAACATAAAATAATGAAACATTTTTAGCAGACAGTTACAAAAACAAGTACAAAGGCTTATTTACAAATGATTTGTACACAACACGATATATATGTATGTAGTATGTATGCATTATTGTTACACCGATTACAATAAGAGTAGGCGAAAAGACATACAAAGCCAACAAAATCTTACCGAGACCTGAGTGGCTGTGTAGGAATTTGCACGAGCCCTATTACTAAAGCAAACCATACGCCATTTGCGCTTCACTTGGGCAATAACTTCACCATTGAAGAAGCAAAAGAATGTGGCGACACAGAGGCCCTGCAAGAAAATAAAAAAAGAGAAAATTTATATATGTGCAAATTAAATTAGGTAGCAGATATAAATTAGGAAAATAAATATTTTATTTAGGTAAATCAGGTTAAAAATCAAGTAAAGCAAAACTCTTATTGTTTAGTCTATCTGTGCACAATACCAGTAAAAAAGTTCGCCGTACACCATTGAGTCAACATAAATTATTTTAGCAAGGCGATTTCAAATGGTCAGCAACGCTCCTGCTCTGAAAGTATTCAACGCGGGTCGCGATGCTTCTCTGGGTTGGAAAAACCAGCTGCAGAAGGACTTGGCTTTACTTGACATTTCCAATTGGCCTCTATTGGCATAGGAAAGAAACGACTGGCGTGCTGTTTTGGACTCGGCTAAAATCGCTTTCGATTTTCGAAACAAATTTTTTTAGCCGAACGTAGAAGTCGTCTTTTTACATTTTTCGTAATATTTCGGGATTTATAGTCGGATATTAAATAATGATTAATCGATAAAATTTTCTAATTCCAAAGCTCATTGATCTCAGGTACGCCGCTTTGTTCACCCACCAGATCTCAGTTCTTATCACCCTAACGTACCACCCTAATGCCAGTTAATTAAAGCTCTTCAAAAATCATTAAACTTTCGCTAAGGTGATATTGGGTATTCCAGCAGAGCTATAAAAAAAAAAAACATTATTAACCACTGAAAAGAGTTTAACTAACAATTTTGATTTTCACAATGCTCAGCTAACAAATGTTTAGACCAGCATGCCCCCATAGTTAAATTCTGGTGAAATAAATTTTTTTTTGTGGAACGATTTTCAGATTTTTATAGAGAAGTGCTGATTTTTAGAATTAGTATATTTCCAAGCGATATGAATTTCCATAGTTAACTATGTGACTCTGATTAAAAAGTGTGAAACCGGCCCTTAGGAGTAAACGGCGAACTTTTTTTCCTTGCTTGTTGCGATCTAGTGCACATTGTAAGTTTGAACGCTTAGAACTCATTTATACACTTTATAATAGTTATCCTCGTTTTGAGTAGAATATTGATTTCACTTAAAGCCGGATACAATGTTAGTGCGAAGTTCTTCCTTGAAGTTGTACTACGTACAGCAGTTGTAAGCAAACGAATATTTGTGTGTGTAAATATGTAAGTTGAATGCATTTTTCGAGTAAGCCAACAACTTTTTGAATCATTAAAAATATTTAAGTCAGTCAAAGTAATCCACACACATCATTAATTTCCATGCGTATACATTGAGCACTTTTTTTTTACTTTTGTAACTGCGCTTTCGCAACATTTTAAGCATTGGCCTTGTCGTACACATACATACATAGTATATAGCATATATTTACATTTAAGCACTTGTAAATATGTGCATAAAATATATTCTAAATGCGTTTATTTAGCATTTCAATAGCGTAAACAGTTTGTGAACTTAAGAGCGAAAGAAGACTTCAATTCGACTGCGATTGCTGAAGAAAAGGGAATGCACTTGACCCAGTTCGGCAATAAGGGAGAGATGGAGATAAAAAATTTTAAAAATAAATAGTCGAAAAATCGACATACATATATGTAGTACTACATAGTAGTAGTATAGTAGTTACATACCGTTAAAAACGAAAAACATTGAATAAAATACACAGCTCATTCCTAGATATTTCACTTATGCAAGAAAGCTTGTTGGTGCTCGCTTACTTACATACACGCATACATACATAGTTGTTAGAAAGTAAAAGAGTTTCCAAACGTTGCCAATATGTAATTATGAATTCAACAGAATTTAAGTTCAAAAATTTCAAGTTTTGAGCAATTTGATAGCTGCTCAAGGTTTTCGTGTTTTTTGATGCTGTGCCATCAACCAGTTAAATTTGAAAAATTGCGCGAAAATAGCGTTAGATTTTATTAAAACAAAAAAAAATGCGTGAACCTTGAAGTAAATGCACTGTCGCCATTGCTATATCGTTGGCTTCAGAAATAGAAACACATCGCCTCAGCATGGGAAATGCAACTTGAAAGTCGAAAGTTTGTCTACCTTGCACGAAAAAACAAAGAGAAAAGAATAATAAAATGGTAAAGCTGCACTAAAACTAATGCGTTTTAAGTTTATTATTTTTTTTACTTTTCTTGTCTCAAAAGAAATTTCGCTTTGTCACAGTGATGTTCATTGCCGTAGTTAAATGACTGTAAACTTTAGCTTTGCGCAGATACGCTTAGAAAACAGTTCACAGTTGTGAAGGAGATTACAGAAAATGCTTTAAAAGATTTGAAAGTAGTACTGCGAAGTATTTACTCTGCTCTGCTATTGTTGAAGATTTTGCTATAATTTTTCTTTTAAATTTTATTTTTTTTTGCACTAAAGTCGCTCTGATAGTATGGTTAGATTAGAGTGGCTACCACCGCGCAGAGCAGTGATGCACACGTAAGCTGAAAAGCGCATTTGGATACCACTGGCGGAAGCCATTGCTTCCTTCGCTCCTTTAGTAGTTGAACCACTGAGTGCGTTTTGTATAGCACAGAAAGTTGAGAATGCTCGTCGAGTTCAGGTCGGCTAACCAATCTAAAAACTACCTACTTAAGAAGTGGTTGCGCGATGTGCGCTAGTGCGGGACAGTGACACAGATAATGTTCAATGCTTTCCACCTTTTCCTCTATGCTGCTGAAGCAAAAGTCGTTGATTGGATAACCCAGAACGGGAAATTCTACTTTCACATAACATCACATATGTGAGGTCCATTTGACCCCCAAATACCTAAGACGATTAACTCTTTCCAACGCGAGCACCTTTCGTTGCGAAACGTGGAGAAAAAGCGTCGATCGAAATTCGAAGCAATTTGGGTTAAGCCTGAAGAAGTTCAAAACGATTGCCAGAAACAGAACCAGGTGGTACGCAAGCGTAGTAGATGCCCTATGTCATGCTTGGGATTAAAGGAAACAAAATAGAATAAGTCCCTTGTTCTGATACAGTTATCAACTAATAAACTTTCCTCCAGTTTTGGATTTTTGAAAAGATGGCGTTGAGTGTTTCTGAATGTTTGTTTGCCCTATTAAATGGTTTGCAATGCCAAAAAATACCTGTTGAGGCTTTTTAAGTGATCCAATATACATACATATGCACATATCGACGGCTGGATCACCCTATCTCGGCTTTGTTTTCGAATTTTGTGAATTTTCGCTTTAAACTACAACTTAAAAGCCTTGCTACACATATTTTCTGTTGAATAATTAAGTTGACTTAAGGTGGAATAAGATTTTGTTTTTACTTTTACAATTTATATCGCTTGTGTTTTTCCTCCCAAGGATCATTTTATTCCGTTAGTAGCTTAATGACACATTCATATATGTATGTACATAAATACAATATGTTGGGTGCGACAATAAAACACAATGCACATTAAAGATGTTGGCGCGCGTCATTTATTACTATGGTTACATTTTAATAAGGGAATAAATTGTAAACAATTTGTCCTTTATGTACACAAAGTGCAAGACTATAGATATGCCGAACGTTTGTATTAGGGTGATTGACTTAATTTTTCCGGATCGGGTTTACCGAGTTTTTTTTTCGAATATCGAATAAACTGAAATTTTGGGAAGTTTTTCTCTAAATTCATTAAATTTTTTATTTCATTGTTTTCTTTGCCAGTTTTTTCTGTCAGTTTTCATATTAAATTATAATAAAAAATTATTTTTCACTTAAATTGATTTCGGGAAACTGGCTATTAATGCTTTTGATTGAGCGTTCTTCAAACAAAATTTTAAAAAGCTACTCAAAATGCATACAGCTTAAAGTAATTTTTCATAAAAACACATTTTCTGAGGCACTTTAGCTAAACTAATTTATTTATATTTATTCTTCTACATCTGATTCCAGAAGGCTAAGGAAAAAACCAGTTGATCCCAAAAATTTCACTATTTTTTTATTATTAATCCAAATAACTTTCAACTTATTCCATTTAACTATATTTTAAATGAAAGCCACACCTACTTTTATTAGCTTAGCTCCATTTTTGGATATCATTTCTAACTAACTGTAAGCATTATTCAAACGCGGAGTATCAAAACATATATCCCGTCTAACCCGATTTTTCTGAATTAAATTATTATTTTTTTTTAATTAAATTTTTTCGAATAACTCGAAACCTGGTTTTGGAAAAATGTCGAATAATCGCGCACCCTAGGCATGAAAGAAAATAATATTGTATATAATGAAGGGACGTGTGTGGAATTGTGTTGAGCATTATGGACACGTATATAAGTAGGTATGCATGCACTATGGCCTTTTTTATGCGTTCATACATTCATATGTATATAAGTATGTAGTATATATGTATTATGTACATACATACATATAACTAGCTTAGAGTAAAAAGTTGCCAAGTTCAGTTTCTCACATTTGACGGGCGAGAGTAAAAACCTTTAAAACTCATTTTCCTCAAGCACTTGTTTTGTAAAAATTGTAAAAAAAAATGTCGCGAAATCTAAGCTAAACCAATTCTAAACGAATCGAATTTCACAAAGTTTTTGTAGATATTCTTTGGGACTTATCGCATTGTCTGTGATATAACTGAATAATAAATGAATAAATGGCTAGGAATAAAATAGGTAATTCGTTATTTTTGAAAAACGCTACTTTTCACTTTAAGCACTTGTATACACACCTAACAACATACATACATTCTAAAAAGTGCATATAAAACTAAGTACTACTGAAAAATGTTTATTTTTCAACCAGAATCTGTGCAAAAATACGCACTAGATATTCAAAATTTGAATTTGAACATGAGTTGTTTAAAATATACACATAAATATACAAGTAAAATGTTTAAAAGTACAAAGATTTTATATTTTTTACAAATAAGAAATATTAAACGCTAATATTTATTAAATTTTAAACACTTTCTGTGTAATTTTTCGCTACGGGACAAATTTGGTATGTAAAAGTAAACAGACAATGCTTAATTTTGCACACATTAGTAGTGGAAACTGGTTACCACTCTTTATATGCCTAAATTTGAACAAACATTTTTTAGAGAAAATTTTAAACATTTTATGTGTAAACTGTGAAATTCAGAAGGCGCAACAGCTCAGTAACTGTTGCGATTGCACCTTCAGAAGGCGCAACAGCTCAGTAACTGTTGCGATTGCACCTTCTGAACGCGTTGTTTTGTACTTCTGATCAACTGAACAGTTGCGTGTTAGAAGATCGTAATATTTTTCTGATCATTTGAGACAACGTGTTGTGTGTTTTGAATTTGACAGCTAATGTATCAAGCCGTTCAGAAGACGCATTACGATCATTGAATTTTTTAGCAACGGTTGCACTCAACTTCTGCACCTTCTGAACCTACCCATTGTGAACAATAAATGTTTAGAGCTCAAAAAATAAATTTGAAATTTGTTATACGCCACACATATGATAAGTAAAACTAAAGAAGAGGTGTTTAGTTTAATTGACATGGTGTATAAATTTGCATTCATTAAATGAGGAAACTGGTTACTTATCCTAATATGCGCAAATTTAAACAAAAATTTTTTAGAGTGTATGAATGCATGTAGGTACTGGAAATATAATAAACACGTAGCGACTATGCATGCCTGTATATTTATATATATGCACATACAAACAAATTTTTATCTAATGTATGTATCTGCTAAAATATACTGCATACGCACACTCTGCACTCGGTGCGCTTTTAGCTTTGTTTTTGTGCACTTTTATTTTTTGTCATATCGTAGCAGCATCCAGCAGCAGCAAGTGCACATAAGTACTTAAATATAAACAGCTAGATACTTGCGATTATTGTTCTCGCTTTTATAGTTGCTATCATTTATCTTGCTTTAAGCATCCAAGCCAAGTTGGCTATCCTTTGTGCTGTCGTTGCGAATGCTTGTTATCGTAATTATTTGCCACATTGAACATGAGACAGTGCACATTTTGCTTCATTTTTCACTTTTTTTTTTTGTCAAAGAAATACTAGAATTATTACGTGATGTGTTTTCTTCAATTTGCTTTTAACTTTAAGTATAAGCTAGAATATCTGGTCAAGCTTGCTCGCTTTGCTGGATTATTTTTCTTTTCATTTTTCTTCATATCCTCAAATAAAGCAGCGTAGATACACTATTTATTATAATTATTTTACTCAATCTGTTTATAAACAGCCACAAGTTCGGATCCCTGAAATAACAAAACCACTTTTCATTGCTTTTACCTTTATTTTCGAAGAAAAAGATGTTTTCTTTTCTTAAGTTTTCCTTTCATTGACCTTTTTCGTGCAGCTGTGCTTTGTTATTTTCTTTGCATAAACATTTAATAACTTTTTTCATATCGCTCGCTTCGAGGCATCAAAAGCACAATTGCTGTTTATTCATATTTCTCATATTTTTTTTTTTTTTTATAACTCACAATTCAACGAAAGGTCGCAAGAGAGTGGTCATAAAACAGAAATGGAAATGAAATCAGTGAAATTTATTTTTTCTGCAGAGAAAAATTAAGTGTGCGACAATAAACGCTGTCTCAAAAGGTGTCGTCGGCCATGAATTTCAAGTGTTTCTGAAATATTTGTCAAGCACAAAAAGTTCGTTATTATCAACATTTGAAAACCATGCAACACTACGATATAAAAGAGGTGTTTTAATTATAATTAAATTTAGGATTCTCTACAAAAAATCCTTTAAATTGTACCATAAGCTGAAGAGTGGGAAAGAGTAGATATGAATTACAATTAAATATGAGAATTTTGTTAGTACGAGAAGAGGCTGAAAAGGTGTGAGCCTAAGGTATTAAAATAGCTGAAATAAATGAATATACAAATTTATTTTTTTAGAAACAGCTCGTACAATGCGCGAATGACTCGCACATGGTGATATTTATGGCTCAATTGAAAGTGAAAGCTTAATGACGTTAACTACATGAAATTCGGTATTTATACTACTAAGGATATAAGGAGAACAAGACATTAAAGACACTTAAAGGTACTTAGGCTCAAAACTTTTCAGCCTCCCCTCGTAGTACCGTGGTATTTTATCAAACAGCTTTACATCTTGCACCTTCGTTAAATTGATGAATTTTATTAAACTTTTCGGGTAGGTTAATACTAGGGTGATTGGCTTGGTTTTTCAAAAAATGCTTCCAACCAGTTTTCTTGGAAATCTAAAGACGATTTTTTTGAATTATTGATTTTTCGAATATCAAATAAACCGACCGGATTTTTCGCTATAACAAACCGTTTTTTTTCATTGAATAAAACTATTAGGATTTGGAAGTTTTTTGCAAGAGCTCTACTCAAAATCGAAAAAAATCAGAAAAAATGCAATAAAGTATTAAAGAAATACCAAGCCTGAATTTTTCACTGATTATAATTTTTTCCGATATAAAAAACTTTGTACCTATTTTGCTTTTCTCTTTTCTAGCTATATTTACTGTTAATAATTTTATTGTATAATTATTATTGTACTGGTCATGACTTCATACCAAGATAATCATTTTCACTGGTTCAAATATATAATAAAACCGGTTTATCAGACATTTGTCTGATTTCACACTGCTCGTTTTAAAATATTTGCCTCCAAAATTTTGTATGATGCAGTCAAGTGCCAGAAATAAGATGGGTCAGTTGCATGAAATGTCATCTCTCTTTATCGGCAAGGTGCATTTTTAAGCTGTTTCTATTCAAAATTATTTTATTATCGAAGGATTTTGGAGTAGTTAGCAAAAAGGAAACTGCGGCGACCGAATAATGCATCATGTCTATCAATTTAAGATATTTGAAAGAAAATATTCTTCTTTGATCAAAAAATGTTTATTGTAACGGTTTTATTGCAATTTTGAGAAAATATGTTTTTTCCCTTTAAAAATTCATGGAAAACTTCAAAGCCGCGGCAGTAGAAGTTTTGGTCTATACATTTTTTTTTGATAAAAAAATCTGAAAAAATTGCTGTATATATTACTTATGATCAAAATCTATTTGTAGTATTCTTTAAAATTTTTTTTTGTTAAAAGTTCTAGATAAAAAAAAATTATTTAGCGATGGAGAGCCACCAAAATTTACCTCGAAAAATTCATCGTATCATAATACGTGTTTCAACTGCATTCCGGTGGAGGTGGGGTTATTCCAGCTTCCCGCGCGACTAGGTTTAGTAATTTTTCCCTATCGTCAACACCGAATAAAAATATGCAAAGATAATCTGTTGCTAAGTATTTTTTTTTTAATTACAAAATCCTTCAATTTTATAGTAACGAGCACTGTGATTTTTTTCAAAATTTTTCAGCGCTTTACATACAAACAAAAATTGCAGGCAATATTAAAGTAGTAATTTAGGCTTTGTTTTAGGAGAAGCTTTTCAAGGCATAAACACACTCGGAGGGTTGCCATTGCCTGTCGAGGGGCTGCCGTTGTTAGAAAAACTTTTCCTAGTTTGAAATTTTGCACGGATCAGGGATCGTATTACGTACCTGTAACCCCTCAGCTGCAGCGTCCATCGGATGATATTGCGTTTTATTTTCGTAAAAAAAATTTCTGTAGAAAGTTTTGCCTTCTCGTTACCCCCTTCTTACCGTTTGTGCGAAGCGGGCAATTTTTTCTGCAGAAAATTTCGGCCCGTTTTTGACAATTACTCAAATGGTGCCTGATATTGCAGCAACAAGACTTCAAATCACCACCTTAAAAACTTTGTGGAGACTAAATTACGCTAGTAGCTTACGAATGCTGGAATTTTATTTTTAATAACTGAAGAAATAAGTGTGTTCATTGTCAACATTTCACTGTCATGATATTCACTTAAAGGAGGAGTATCTATGTGCAGTCATGTTCAAAAAGTAAACATCTCAATTTTAATACAGTAATCAAAACTGAATGTATACAAACAGTGGAAAAGAAAGTAAACGAGTTGTTTGCCAACACGTCTATTTATGTGTGTGTATTAGTAAGTAGAAAGGAAGGAAAAAAGTGACAAATCGTGAAACTCAGTTGAGTACACTGTCAAGTGATTGGTAGTTGGAAGTTGCCATAGTTTTTGTTACTTATACGCAGTGGTGCACTATGCCAGCTCTTATTTTTAATTTGAGTAAAAGCGTCACGAAAAATCGACCCTATTTTATAGCGGAACGTGATGCTAAATAAAAGCCAAAATAATTAATAAAAAAATTGATTTGTATTGTTTAGTACCCCCTCGACTTTAATTTTTAGTTAAATAGAAGTTAATATCTCCACCCATTATTTGGTTAGCTTACTTTTCAATGGAAAGTTTACGGAATTCATACGGCCCGCAGGCAACGTTTAATATGTACTTTGAAGTACTATTTTTTTAATCTTGCAATCAAGACTGGCATTAAATTAATATGCATAATTATTTGTGTGGGCAATATTCAGCATAGGAAATGCATTGCTTGTCAAAATGTCTGCCAGAGTGGCAGGGTGTCTGCTTTAAATAAACGCATGCCAGTCGATTAAATTTTACTTGCATAGGAGCTTCAAATCAAATCAAATGCAATTGTCTGCGTACACAGCACTTAATATTAAAAGCATTCCATTTCTGCTATTGACAGCTTAGTCTTTCTATTGCTGCTGACTTATTTGGTAGCCAAGCTCGTACATACGCAAAGCAAATATTACACATGTTTTTGCCTGTGATTGTATTGCAAGTGCTCTGGTTGTGTCTTTTAAGTAATTGCTGATAATTGGAACCAGGCGACAGACAGAGGAGACACATGAGCTGCAAGGCAAATCAAGTGAAGACAACATAAAACCATAAATTGCTTGCAAACGTAAATACACACATTTATACATATGTATTTATACATCCATGTACGTATGCATGTATGCATGTATGTGCCTGTACATGGCGGAGCTTGCTGAAAACGATTTTTCATTTGTTCACTTCATTTAAGTAAGATTGACTTAATCCTGCATAGGATGGCATGAAATCTGATTGAATTCTAGGAGTGCTATTGTCTACTCCTTTGTTGTTTCCATTAAGAAAACCAACTGGTAATCGAATGCAGTACTCACCTGAAATGATGCGGTAAATGCTGAAATAACTTCGTAAGTATGCTCCCATGGCTGATTGGGTTCCGGTCGGAATGGTGTTAAAATATACTGTAGTCCCAGAAGTGGTACGAGCAAAAGTGTGGCGCTGTAAAAAAGTGAAAAACGAATTTGGTGGATTAATAAAGAAATGAATAAAGACATGCGTAAAAAGTGTTGGAAAAATTATTTATCTTATACATATTTGTGCCTAAAAGTTGATACTTTGATGAAAATTTTTTTTAGTTTTTGCATTTTTTTAAATTTTCTAGAAGGTTTGAGATTTCAATTTACATGGTTTTTGTTATAGACTCAACTATATTTTTATAAAAAATTTGGATTAAGGAAAGAAACAATTTTCAAAGCTACATTTTACTACTATTTTTGTCAACACAACTGTACAACTAATGGAATTGTTATACTGATAATACCATTAGTTATTTTTAGTTAAATTAATGCGCAGATGATTTTTATGGCTTCGTCTTAATTTTTGATCCCAACTTTACTGATTGTCACTACGATATTTGGCTACCCTACTCTAGAGTATACCGTCAATGGATTTGTTACCGAAGAAGATTCGATAAAAATTTAATTTACTGTATCGTACATATCAATTGCATCTATATCTGAAAAATATTTTTTATCGCTTTAGTAGTTGTGCTTGTTTTAAAACTGATAAATGCATGCAGAAGTGATTACACAAGCAATGATGGCAGTACAAAAAATTACCTTAAAGCTTTAAATTACCATTACAGATTTAATGCACAAAACTTACCGAAATGCTTGCAGGACGGTGCGTGAAGGCCCACAGCTATTTTGTATGCTGGCTGGTGCCTTCAACTTCAGCAGCACAACGCGCACAATATTGCATAGAAATAGCAAATTAAGGAACATGGAAATGCAAACAGGTACGACGAATATATAGTCGAAAGGCGTCGAATTCATCCAGCAACTGAAAGGTGTAGAAAAGGCAAAGTTATTGAAATTTGTACCAAAAAATTTATATATCTATGTACATACGTGTGTAAGTGGAAAAATAATTACTTTAACTCCCTTTTCTTCTATATTCAATACATATAATTATTTTTGTAAATAAATTCATTGTACAGAGCATACTTACTGTGTTATTTCATCGCCTGTACCGCCGAGACCACGCGCCAAGCCATAAATGAAAATGACAATTGCCGGCGAACCCCAGCCGAAAGCTATGAGCCACTTCACCAGCTTCTTCTCCGAAATGAATGCGGACACTAGCACTGTGTGCAAGTAGAAGCCTTCACAAAGCATCCATGCATAGTTTGTGAGCAAGAAGTAATGGAGTATTATATGTAGCGCAATACATGTGGGCTGGAAGAGTGGAAAAAGACATATAACACGGGAAAAAACCAAAATAAATAGATGAGAATCAGTTGGCATGTGAACTGTTATTGAAATTACATTTTCCTGATGCAGCTGCAGGAATTAAAAAAAAAAAAATAAACAAATATGACAAAGCGAAACGGAATTGCCTGAAAATCTTGGCACACGCACATGGCGTGCGTATACGTAACATTTACGATTATTGTGCATACATATTTATTGCCTGCATGCAATTATAGTATGCAAATTCTTCTTCCAGCCTTATGCACTGGGTAAATGGATTTGCACGTTGCAGTTGTTGAATGTAAAAGAAAGTTCTGCTCTGCCACAGGCACACACGCTTATATTTGTATGTGAACTGTCTGCCACTTACCGGACTTTTTTGCAGCAGCTCCGTATCGGGCACCACCACCAAATACCAAATCAGCCAGAGTGAGTTGTTCGCTGCAAACGATGTAAATAAATTCATGTGGAGTGTTATGCGCGCACATTTTAGCGACCTGCAATGAACGCGAAGAGTAGATAATTTATTGGCAACGGGTTAATGTTTGAGTACGGGTTTCAGATGCATTTGTCTTTAAAGAAAAAAAATCCCTTAGATAAAAGCCATTGCCGACAGTGAAAAATTTTTGAATGATTAAAAAGTAAGACGTTCACAGAATATTTGCATTCAGTTATGATTTCTTCGATGGGCCTTTGTAAAATTTTAGGGCAATTAGCTTATAAAAGATACTCCAAATATCATAGCCAGCTAATAGTAATGCTTTTCATATCACTTCAATGACGATAAGGGATTTTTTTGACTAGTATTTTATCCAGCATCCGAGTTACTTAGTGCTTTGTTTAGTAGAGCTGGAGAGTTGCTCCACCGGATTACCTCTTCCCAGCTGGGAGTGCGCAGTAGAAAAACACCCTCCTAAACAAAGTTAAAATATTCCTAATTGGCAACATTTGTTAGCATGAAGTATTTATTAAATTTCCTGCTTGTGGAAGTTCAAATAAACTGTATAGTTATTAATACTATATTCAATCAGTTAACCACGGGTTGTGACATATACCACATTTTAATTCCTGCATTTGATAGAAAAGATTTTAGTGTTTAAGAATGACAAATTAAATTTCATTGTCTATGATAATTAGCAAAATTCGACAAGTTCCAACAAAATCAAATTTTTAAAACTTATAATTAGAATATTTAGAAAAAATGTCGGTATGCAATTTTATAGACTAATAAATTCTAGTATAACAAAAATACGGTTTAAAGTGGCTACAATTATCCTTTAATTTTTGGCAGTTTATTTTGTTGACGGTATTTGGCATTTTTTTCATAAGTCTATGCCACAATTTTTAATTTTTTTTTTTAAATGGATAAAATGAGAAACACCAAAAAAACTTTTTTAAAAACAACGGTAGTTGATCCTACTTCAAACGTGCACGGTATTGTACTAATGTTGAATGGACTACGAAAATGAATAGCTACTCAACTTTTGTCTAAGAAATCGAACCTTGTCGAATTTCCCTAATTTCAGAACACTGTTTGATAGTCGGACTTACATGATTTTTCTTACATAACGATCTACTTTACCATAAAAAATACTAAACATCACAAAATGCCAAATAGACAAAACTTATATTTTCGCCACTTTATACTACTAAATGGCGTTATTATATATTTTATGATATTTAAAGTATTTACTTTTTTTTTTGATTTTTTTTTAGTTTTTCATATATTTATTATTATCTACATATTTAGTTAAAAATGTACTTACTTAAAGTAGCTCAATATAGCGAGAGAAAGTAAAATTGCCACCAGCGATATGCCATAACCGGTTTCGTAGAAAATATTTATGCTGTGCTTCCACTAAAAGTAGAAAAAGGATAATATTTTGCAGTGCTAAATGACAAATAATCTAAAAAGAGTATACAATAATTAAATATATCAGGCATGAAGACGAGCTTCACATAACCAATACATGTGCACACTTATGAGAATTCAACCAACAGAAGCAACTATCAAAAATTATGAGTGAAATGCAGACTTACTCAATCCTGATCGCTTGATATTTTATAACATTCTTCTGCGAGGTTACTCCAATATACAAAATTACTAATCTGCATATATTATTTTACATGCACTATGGTCGTTTTTGCATAAAGCGAATAAATTTATTTCGATATAAAATACCAAATCGTATTTTCAGTTCAAGTCTTAATTTGCATTTGCATATAAATTCAATAGTTAAATCACATTAGTTTTGCACTTAATGTACATAATTCTAGAATCACTACCAACTTACCTCTAAATCGTCTATATTAACACAGCTCGTGTAATTAGTCCAAGAATAATTCCACACCGGATGTTTGTACCATTCACCATCTCTGCCGCATTCCTTATGCGCATTTCCTATGTAGAGCATGTGGGGCATGTGGGCCATGTGTGGCAAACAGCAGAACAACATTTTGTTGGACATAAAGCAAGGAAAGAATACAAAGTTTTTTTTAAATAAAATTTTAATGAGCTTGATACGCGTATGAGAATGTTTTACAATAGTTAGCTATTCCATTATAAATTTATAAGACATACAAAAACATATATACATGTGTATATATATATGCATCGCTATGTAGCAGTTATTTTGTAGACAATTATTTTTGTGTTTACTTATTATAAATGTAGATGTAATTATGCTTATATGTAGCATGTTTATGTATTTACATACCACATATTTATATATATATATGTAGTCAGCAAGAAAATATAATCAAACCATGACGCTACCGCAAAAATGGCTGGAGTTATTCGTTAGAGAATATTTAATTGTTTTTGCCTTTTGAGCGCACTCCAAGTTTTCGTAGCGATCCTCTCAGGCACTTTTGAACTTTTAGTTGAAGTTAAACAATATCTACTCTGTGTAAATATGTATATGTTGTTGTGCATTATAACACATACATACATACATATGTAGTACATATGCTTCATTGTAGACAAAGCCATTGTTAGCCACAATGTTGCGTATACGCCTCTCAGCTTCCTTTCTTGTGCTCTACACTGCAGGTGCGTTTCATGTGCCATTGCATACATACATATTTATGACGTAACTATGCGAGCAAGTGTATGCACTTTATTGAGGTTGTAGGTTGGTTATTTCCGCTGCATTTCTTGCAAAATTTTGCAACTTGTAGTGCCATTTACGGTGTGCTTTTTAATTACATTCTTAAGTTGTTCTAGATGCATACATTAACTAGCGAAAGCAATATTGTACTTGTTTAAGTTTAGATGAAATTATGAACACTTGAGGTGTTTTGCTTCAAATTAGTTTTTAACACATACATATATGTATTTGA
This sequence comes from Rhagoletis pomonella, assembly GCF_013731165.1. Taxonomy (NCBI): domain Eukaryota; kingdom Metazoa; phylum Arthropoda; class Insecta; order Diptera; family Tephritidae; genus Rhagoletis; species Rhagoletis pomonella. Next base: position 65,503,363 of record NW_023458561.1, on the reverse strand, counting down.
GCATATTTTCAAGTTAATTCAAATATTTTAAAATTAATTTGCATAACTTTCATAGTTTGCCAGATTTACAACATATAATATACTTTATGCAAATAAATTTAAACACAATAATGATACTTATTATTGATGCCAAACGAAATCAAGTGTAATTTAAAGCATACGTGCATACCCATGTATAAGCTTTAAAGTCAGAGAACGCCAGAAAAATTGAAATTTTAGGTCTTGAATTCTATAACGAGATATGCACTATTTATTCGTAGATTTATTAGGATTTTTTATCTTTTGGTACTTAGAACAAGACTTGAAATATTTTGACTTGTAGCTTTTGACCAAAAAGTACTGATAAATATTGTGTTTCCTTAGATCCAGATGTCCGACAAATTCTGTCGATACTCACTCAATTTCGTAAAGGTTGGCTATAGTATACTTTTAGTAACTAAGAGAAAAGTCACTACAAAACTTGTCTTCGACCATGAGATAGAAAACCATTATTTTTCTTGCACTTACAATCTCTACTTAAGCGAAATTGATCTGGTATCCATAGTAGGTTTTGCAAGGCGAAACTAAATGTTATTGCGATGTGAAATTAATATTGGACCTTTCTTACGATTCTCGTATCAAGTTTTTTGAACTTTTGAAATTATAACGGAACTTTTCCAGACTTTGGCGGACCTTTCGTGACTTTTCGGATTTTTATGATATTTCAATATTTCTCCGAGATCTTTTGGGAATTTTTTATTACTAGTTCGGTAGGTAAAAACTGTTACCTTCTTCTGCTTGGTTTTTATAGTTTGGTTCTGTGTTCCTTTGTTTATGGTAGTTGCAGGTTTTACTTTATGTACCATACGCGGGGTTCGAATAATAATTTAGATGTGATGTTTATTTGCTTTGTTTTTATTTTTTCCAACGAAAGTTTTTTTGCATATCTCCTCTTAATCAAAATGAGAATTTACAGAACTTATTTATGATTTTTCGGAATTTTTCTTAAGAATTTTCGAGAGCATTTCTGATTCTTTTGAAATTTTTCGAAATACTTTAATATTTTTTTTGGGATCTTTTGGGTAGTTTCTAGATTTTTCAGATATGTTCGAGACTTTTCGGAAGCTGTTCGAAACTTTTATGGGACCTTTTGAAATTTTTTTTTAACATTTTTTCAGATTTGCTGAATTTAATTATTAAATTAAACTCGAAAAGTCTATCTTGAAGGAATAAATATGAGAAGGTTTTAAAAGAAGAAAGGATTCTACGGCAAGCGCGTCCTTACGATTATAAAATGGATCACAGAAGGGACTAGAAAACGAATTTTAAAGCAGCTATATAGAAATGAAAGCCTTTGGCTGATTTACATATGTACTCGTTTAATTGTTTGCGCCATCGGTCGCTTGATGACATAATGTTTGGTTGCTCCTTAAATTTTTGTAATCCTTCTTAAGCAAGCAAAAATTGGCCCCAAACACTTGTCCTCGCGAATCGCTTATGACTTGGGAGTGCAATAGATTGACGAAAACACCGCCAATTACCGGCTTGGGCTTTTGGAGACGGAAACGACAAACAACCAAGAAGATAAATGTTCAAGAGATCTTTATAAGCCACTGAGTATTAATGTTTCCACCAAAAAGGATTTTTTTTATGCCATAAGAAGTTTTTAAGTGAAGGCAAACCACGACCACAAAACCCGAAATTTAAATGCCCAAAAAGTGTAGCGCGTCCAGCCAATAACATATATACATATTTACTAAATGACCTTTCCACATCAACGAAACCGATACCACAGTAACAAGAAAAAAATAATTGAAACCAAATCTCTAAAGTATACGTCGAACGAAAGTGCCATAAAATTTAAGAGCTATGGTCAGAAGTTGAACAAATCACAGTAAAACTAAGTACCAGGGACAAACAAATAAAACCAAATTTTGTGGACGTGCTGCGTTGGCATTCAAATTCCGGTTCATGAAGAATGTCAGATATCGAATTACTGCGTCAACTATGTACACCAAAAACACGCACTGAACCACACCGGTGCGTCGTTTTTATGAACCAAACAAAAATAGGATTTTATGTTAAGCATTTTGTTTAGCGCAGTGAGGAGAGGCGGAGGGAGAAAATTACACACAAAAGCACCAACGGCAATACAAATCAACCTGAACAAGGAAAATCACAAAAGAAAACGCAAACTATTTTACGCCACCGCAAAAACGATCTGACCACTAAATGCAATAAAAACAACCGCACAAATGGAGTTTACGTTTCAGTGTATTTGGTTTGGAAACAAGCGGTGAAAATTACCGCCACCACCAGCAGTGAGGCAACAACGAAAGTAGAACAGCGTTAGTCGTGTAGAAATACACGAAATGCTACGCTAAATACTAGCCACACCAACCACAATGGAAACCACAACAGGAAACATAGAAAAAGCATCGACACACGCTGTTGCCAAATATACATACATATGCATACATATGAAGAAGGCAAAACGTGAGTCGATAGCCTTGTTAGCAATGAAAAAGTCAACCAACCGCTTGTGTGTTACATAAATATCTTTCTTTAGCTGCGGTCATAATGAGCTAACAAAAGTCAGTTAACCTACAAAAAAGGAAATACCAAAAAATAAAAAAAAATGCCAACAAGAATGAAAGCAACACTCAAGCACGCACAGACACAGACAGCGGCGAGCAGTGGGAGCACTTAAAGTGACGAAGAGCATAGAATTTTACGAGTAAGCGCTTAAAGTTGCCAAGTCGCACCGACTCAGCCGAGAATTAGACAGCCAGCCACAAAATAAACGAAAGTGATGATGGCGAAGGTGGCTAAGTTTTTTTTTTTTAGCTCAGCTTTAATTTTCCTCTACTATTGTGGCATTAGTAAATACATGAATTAATGCGCTTGGAATCTGAAAGCTCTGCTATCTCGAATTACGAGTTGTGTAACCGGAAGTGGCCGGGTGTGTAGTATGGTAGGTCATTAATCGAAAAGGGGTTTATCTTGAGTGTTGTTTTCCGACATTATATGCAAATATATTAAAACAATAGTGCAATATCGAGTGAATAACCTATTCAAATTGAGCGAATTTGTGAGCATGGGTGTGCGAGTATTCACTAAAAGCATGCATGTGTACAGATGTTTTGTTGTGCGTGCCGATGTCTGCAGACAGAATCCCTCTCGAGCTAGCATAGACTTTGCAGTATTCATTAGGTACTTATATACTATCTAATTTCCGACCTACTGCTGATACTAACTATTACATGACGCAAGCCTGTGCGTGGCGCTCCATTAGCAGACACTATGTCGTATACGTAATGTGTTTTTATGTAGCCCATTGCGTAAAGCCATTAGACCTGAGATTTCAAGCATAAGTGAGCAAATCTCTTTAATTTTATGTGGGTGAATGTTTATATGCTTTCACTTAACTAGATCTTCACTTAAACTGGAATATTTTGAGTGAAAATGCATTTAAAATGAGCAGTGACTGTTGATGATTACAGATTATTTCATGCGATATATCCTCTTGGCATTACCAAGCTTTTCGTAGTTGGATGGTCATCTACACATCTTGCCTTAATATAAAACTGACTTGGTTTCTTCTTTGAGCATGCAGGAGCTTTATATTTCGCGCAACATATGCCTAGGAAGATTGATTAAACTATTTCTTTACAAACTTTTATCAACCGAATTGTATCGGCATTTTATTTTGTTAAAGAATACGAGCACGCTGAAAATCGCTTTAGAAAAACACTTGTTGGGGCATTAATTTTAGACATTAAGGTAAGCTATCGCGGATTGAGCAAAGGACTATCGCGAGGTATGAGAGACATGTAACTGGCCAACGTCAAACATATTTGCTTACGACCTATATCTGTAATACGATATTACCAAGTGTGGGATTTCAAAAAAAAAAAATGTACTGTGAGCTATAGAGATTTGGGAAAATTTAAATGGATTTAGAGCCGTTTTTTAGAGTATCCTGTACTTTTACGTATTTGTGTCAAAGGCTAGAACTACAAATTTTAAAAAGGTAGAGCTTGTTTTATTTAAATAGAGGTAGAAGGGCCCTTGGGCACATATTCTCTCTATTGGAGGCGTTTCTTTTGTGCTCTCTGGCCGGAAGCTATCCGAGAAGCGATTAAAATATGTATAAGTAGCTTTTTACTGGCTTTAAATGTGAAACCTAATCAAGCTCATAATATTGTGTGTGGTAATTGACAGGTGGATTTTACTAGAAAAGCTAGAGCCGTTGCAAACGACCACCCCTGCTGGAATCTGCTATGCACTCTGGACCACTTCAGCGCTTTGCTTAGCATGGCATCCGTGAACGTTGCAGGTAATGTTCTTGCAATTTCCTCTGCTATATGACTAAAAATCACTTAATGCTCCTTCGACCAGGTGAATAAAAATCTTGGCTCCGATTGAATATGTCTCCATACGTATCCCTCTCAGGGGTGAATGGGAAAGTGGCAAAAAAGGACCAGGTAAAAAAATTATTAACGGATGGGTTGAAATTGCTTGGTATTGTTGGAGGAAATATTTTATGTTAAGGTGAGTTCGTCACTTACAATTCAAGTGACTGCTAAAAAGAAGGAATTCGAATAAATTTCTATACAAAAGTGTAATATGGGTAAATAGCAGGTACCGAAGGTAAGCGGTAAATACTTTTAATATTTTTTATTTCTAGTACGATAGTTTTTTTTATTTTTATATTTTGGGTCGAATTTAACACTTAGTTTCCAATTTTTATTATTTTTTGATCTAAAATAAGCTTTATTTTGGACAAAATTTTTGAGATAATTTCTAACTGTCGTAACTCAGGAAATTCTCTCTAAAAAAATTTGATCCCACGACTTCCTAGATAGGAATCCTGCATCTTTTTTTCGAACTTTTTAGGAAAAGTTCCAATAATAACTGAAAAATCCGGACTTTCATTTTTTTAATCCAGTTACAACAGTTAAACTCGACCAAATAGTGTTTAAGGCAAAATAAATATTCTTTCCTAATAATCACCAAACCGCTTTTCCAAATGAAAGGTATTTGGTACCAAATGAAAGAGGACTGACATAGGTTTCAAACAGAAATATCTAAATGAAGATTACCACCTATTTATATTTGTTTATAGATAATTTAATACAAAACAAATTCATATAAATACCTGACCCTAGGGTTGTTCTATGGTAACTAAATAACATTTTTAAGTGAAATATTTTTCGAGGAATGCCCCCTTAGTTCGGCCAAGTTTTACTGTTAATACTGAACTAAAAAAAAAATAAAGTGCGGTTTGACCGATTATTGTATTTCAATTAAATAAAGTCCAAAATTACTTTTTTTTAACTACTTTTGTTATAAAAGTTATACAAGTACGGGTCCCTGATTATCGTCTCATCCATCCAGCTTTTTCTTCGCAGCTGCCTTGCTTTCGCAAGGCCACGGTTTAAACACCCTGATTCCTATTTCAACAACATACCTCTGGAGTAGACATGTGACGTCTGCAGAATTCTCTTCGGATTCAGTTAATGTTCTATAAAAAATCGATTGAGTGGCAATGCAATGGACCTTATAAGAAATGCCTAAGAAACTTCTCACTAACCCCAACTGACCTAAGCTAACCTTGAGAGATAAAGTAAAGTTAAAATAAAAAATATTGCCTAAAATAGGCTCGAGAATTTATAGGATCAAGTTACACATGTGTGCTGTTTTCCATTCAATCGAACACCTTAATGCCGAAAAGTATGTGAAGTACATATGTAAATCCTCCATGCATACATATTTATACATATGTTAAGGTAAATGGAGACACGAATGCACATTTTTAAGTAAAAACACTTACAGTAAAAAGTTTTCCACGTATAAAAACTAAAACGCTAATGGAAACGCGCAAATGTCACGTACTAACTACATACAAATAACGCGAAAACAGGCAACAAAAAACCTAAAAAAGGACAACGGGCAAAACCATAACAACGTGACTCATTTCAAACCGAGGGAGTTAAATTAGGTTGCGAAGTAAAAGTGACCACTTTATTTAATAAGATTGACAAAAGAAATAAAAGTTTTTAATCAACGGCAAAAAAATAGACGAAGTATCTAACAAATAATGTTTTGACTTCTACTTAGAACTTGTGGTTTTCAAAATTATTAACCCCATTCACTGCTAACTACCTTGATGACTTCATTTGTAAATGGTGGATCTCCATCAAATTCTGTGATGTTTAGTAATTGGTTCGTTAAGAAAGCCAAGATGTTACGTGGGCGAAAAATACTTATAAATGTAGTGGTAATTAAAAAAAGCATCATAACTCATTATTGAATTTTTAGACTAAACGTTATTTGCAAAAAAAAAATCATTGATTTTTTTGCTGGGTTTTAGCTGCAGCGGCTATTGAAATACGTAATACAACGTAAATCAACATATTTATTTTGTTTGTTTATTTTTATTTTATTTATTTGTAATTTAACTGGGTTTTATATGGTCTTACAAATGCCTATTATTTTAGTTTTTTTTTTTATAGTATACCACATTCGTGCATAAAAGGAACCAATGCTGTAAGTGAAAGAAAAACATATACGACAAGGAAAAAAACATATGTGTAATGTAAGCCATGAACCATTTCTGCTTTACATGGTTTGTATGCTGCATCCGACCTTTGTCAGTTAGACCGCAGCAAAAACGCTCGCTCGCTGTGAACTGCTTGCCAATTAGGCATTTTGCCATTCTCTGCTGGTCGCCGTTGCTGTACAAGCTGGGTCACCCCAGCAGGCAGTAGGAAGCATCAACATAATTACCAAATTTTACATATCCTGCAGACATTTCCAACAATGTAATGGAGGCAAATTTGTGGAAGTGAACGAAGTGAAGAAAAGACAATTGCACCCAAAAAAATCGTACATATACATAACGTAAAAGCGCTTAAGGTGTTAGCCTACAGGCGGTAATTTTTTTTTTTTGTCCACTATGGTTGGCAACTTCTTGTTTTGCTGAGCACTCAGCTCGTTGGTTTACATTTCGTGTTTTTTTCTGTGCGCACTGTTTTTGCTGTTTTTGTTTGCCCATGTTGTTAAGGGTTCTCATTTTAATACTACGCGAGTACAAATATACATGGCTTGTGGTTTGGTTTGGGGTTTGTTTATTCTCTCATTAGTTTCTATTAAAAAATCGATTTTTACATACATACATACATACATACTTATGTACATGAGCGTGGGCCGAAAATCCGCTTTTTTAGAATTTTTATTGGTATTAGCAAAAATTTGGTGAATTATGCTCTAAAAACAGTCTGTGTGAAAGATGCCGAGTTTCGGTCAATATCTTAGGCTCGCCCAAGTCCATCAAAGTTCAATGTGATCAAAAAATAAAAATTAATAAATACATTAATTAATAAATTTTTTTTTTACTAAAATTGCAGGTATCCTCGAAAGTATTAGTCCTACATAATTTGGTATATGGACCTTTTTTGTAGAGAATCGAAGTAAGCTAAGAAAAAATTTTAAAATAAATAGGATTGAGAAGGATCAAAAAAATTTTCTGTTGCTACTTAATTTAAGTCCTTTGGAAAAGAGAAGGTCAGTGCTCTCTCTTTCTTTTATTTTCAATATAATTAATGTCATAATCGGTTGCCCAATTTCACTTGAGCGGATTAGCTTTAATGTTCCGCAAAAAAGTCTGCGTAATTTCCATCCTTCTTATGCTGATAACTGCAGGAGTAAATTTGCGAGTAATGCGCCTATTTCGCGTGCCCTAAAGGAACTTAATGACTTATTTATATCTAAGTTAATTGAGTTTTCGCTATTTAGACCTGCTTTTGTGAGAATTTTAAATTCGATTATTCAATAAGCATCTATTGTTAATTTTCCGTTACCCTGTAAATAAAACTTAATACATTTTTACTTTAACCTTTGAAATTTTGCTGAAAATAATGTATACAAAACCCAAGTACTGTCTAACAACAAAATTATCCAACTCTTTAAACTATGAATGTAGTGAATCAACTCACACAGAACTCCATAATTTTAGTTCAGTTTGAACTCCATTAAATTTTATCTTCCCAACAGCTAGACACTTTCCACATTTTAAATAAGTAACATACCAGATTAGTAAACTGTACACAACAATTAATTCAGCCTAATTTCCTGGCATTGAAAGAATTCAATAAAGAGAAAAACCTCCAGGAAATAATTCAATTACCAATCATCAATCAGTAAATTAAAATTAAATTAGTTCATTTGATTAAATGTTTAATTTATTTTACCATACGTACATATCGCACACCGCCTTGAAAAGAGTCACAACTCAAAATAATACGTTTGTCAGAAAATGCGAAAAACTATTTCTTAGCACATAATAACCATATGAGCATGGGCGACTTTACCTTAAAGTTTTTTTTTTTAAACAAATTATAACAAAAATTTCTCCAGCTTTTGCTGCAAGGTTAATAAAAGCTCTGTGTACACTTTTAGCGCATAATCTCAAAAATGCCAAATTTTGAGTTGTGACTCTTTTGAAAACGGTGTGCGATATATTAAACCTCGGTAGCAAATTAATCAAATTGCCATGTTTAAAAAAAAATAAATCACGTTTAGAATTGGGTCGTTAGACGCAAATAAACGTGGGATTAAACGAAACAGTTTGAATTAGGCAAAGGCAATAAGCATCGCAAAACAGATAAATGAATTCATTACATCTGAGAAGTATAAACTGCTGGTACTTTTCCGAAGCTCAACTACAACACCCATAGCACCGAACTCAATACGTTTCCAGCGAAAGGAGAATATATTTAAAATAATTACTTAACGTTCCTGATTTATTTCGGTTTATGCTTGCTATCATTGAGGATTTGCTATGCGGATTTGTTTCGGTATAACGGATTAGCTATTGGCAATACCCAGCCCAGCCCAGGCCATTTTGTTCGATTTCCCTTTTCGTTTTTTTTTTTTTTTTCTGTTGAATGAAAAGGAATTGGCATACCCATTTCGTATATTATTTTCATTTCAGTTTCTGCCACTTGTCTGCTGGTCTGCTGATGGCGGTTGAGTTTTCATTTCATTTTAATGCGCATCCCACACAGTGTATGTATATAACAGCAAGGACGAAGTGATAAGCGCAAGGAGACAAAATGAGTTTTTATATTTTCACACACACACACACACACTCGAGTGGTAAATGAACTGCTGCATTGTACTACATACATATATATGCAAGGGAAGTATATCTGTATATTCACTATAAATTGCTGTTGACAGTTTTATATGAGCCGTTTTGAGCGTGTAATCGGTCGAGTTTAAACTTGCCAGCTGCCAGTTTCCTTTTCCTTTTTCATTTTTGCAATTTCCTCTTTGCGCAAAGTATGGGCGCACTTATGTATGTACATAAATATTACTTATACCTGCTACATGCATGCATACATACACACACACATATGCACATGCCTACTATTAAAAAAAAAAAATACGATCTCTTGTATGCTCTTTCGCATATTTCATTTGTTACTTAAATTTTGCTTTGATGTTGAAAACTTACTTGTCGGATCGAAGCCGAATATGAATTCCGGGCAACGTTCGTAGGCGGAAGTGCCAGCAGCTGTATCCGGCCAACAGAGCCAACCGTCAAAAGTGCCAGCGCAGTACAATTCACCTGGTTGGAAATACAAAAGAAGAACAATACATATATACATATATATGTAAATACAAAAAAAAAGAGAAAGAAGAAAGTGCTGTGGGTGGCTTTTTTTTTGACAAGTTAACTGCGTATGTGAATTTAAAAATGTTGCCCCAGTTTGCCAAATACGCGAGTACATAAGCGCCTAACATTGTACACTACATCGTGAATGTACATACGCCCGTATGGAGGTGTTTGTTTGTTTTGGCCACATAAATAAGCACAACAAACGTTGCACTGAAAATATTAGGGGTATTCTCTGAGTCTTGCAAAGCCCTTGCATGGTGCATAGATTGCACGGATTGCACGGTAAAAACCGGTTTTCGTATGGGACAGCTTTGCAAACCGTGCAATCCTTGCACCGTGCAAGGGCTTTGCATGACTCAGAGAATACCCCTATTGTATTTTATTTACTTTTCACTCGCGTATTATGCTTTGCACTTTTTTAAAGTAGCTGTTTCGCTAACCACTCAAACTGGTTTTTGTTTGCAAGTTAAATACCTACGTACAAAGCTTTTAGGCCGCATTTTTGTTTAAAAATTTAGTTTGTTTCGCTTAAGGGTTTAATCCTCGCCAATTCGGTTTATGTTTGAAACAAGTTTTGTTAAGGATTTGAATGGAAAAATGGTAAGTGCATACAAAAATTACTAAAGTTTATGATTTCTTTTTCGGATATCACAAGATCTCAACATCAGACACTGATGGTCAAAACTGTTTGAATGGTGTTTTTTTTTTTAAATAGGTTTTCAAGCTAAAATTGGTTTCTTATTTTTTTAGAAAAATATTGTTCCTTGTTGTTCCTTAACCGAAGCCATATATCGCTACCTAAATGTGAAAGGTGCCAAGTCGACTAATTTCATAATTTAGTTTTTGTTGCAGAATGACAGATAATGCGAAACTACATCAATATTTCATCTCTCCTGAATAAATGAAATAAATGGACTTGACACAATTTAACGTTAAGTTAACGATATGTAAATCAAACGTTATCATTTTAGGAGTATGTGGGAAATTCAAAAAATTTTTACCAAAATTTTGAACCTTTTAATCCAGTTTTTTAAGAAAATTTTTGGGTAAGCAGTTACAACTACTTCTTCTTCTTCGTGATGAATTTCTTATGGAACAAAATGTGCAAGACCATTCGCAAAAAAACAATTATTATACTAAGAGTTAACAGGCTGTAAAACTGCATAACAAATATTTTCTAAAGTTTCCGATTAAAAAGTTCGAGTTTTTGATTAAAATTTGGTGATTTTTTCTAAATTCTGTATATAGTTTAAAAGTTTGTTTTATATGGAATAGTTAAGGCCCTAACAATATTGTTAAAAAAATTAGCTTGAAAAACTATTGAAAATATTAAAAAAAAGTGTATATTAAGGTGCCCGGATTTTTATTTTCTTTTGTAAAATTTGAAGCGCATAGTCCCTTAATTTTTCCTTTTGCCCCAAATAAGTTATATCTAAAGTCTTATTGCTGGAGGATCATAGTGACTCATATTTCAATTAAGTCGAGCTCTTAGCTAAGAGTTTGTACTTTGGTTTCAAAAGGAGGCACACTCTGTTAAGATTGCGAAGGTAAAGCTCATTTGTGATAAACATAAGTTTCTGGGCTTTCAATATTTAATGGAAGCATATAAATATTAAAAAGCCATTTAATATTATTTTACCATTTCATTCATCTCAGCAACAGCAGACCTCTGCTCGGGCCCTTCTCAAAAATATCAATAAACTCCATCTCAATTAAAGCAAGGGCACCACTGACTTCTCAGCATTATTTGTACTATGGTACGCTTTGATGATGCAGGAAGTCCTGCAACGCATACACCGAGTATCTTCCGCTCTCCAGTAAGCTTACCATCCAGATAGCAGAATCTTTTGAGATCGCTGCGGATGTACACAGGTCCGACTTGATGAAAACCAGTATATCGTCGGTGATACTGCAAAACTTTCTAAGCCCCTTATTACCTCTGGTATTTAATTGATCTGCTATCTGTATCTGATCGCTTCTGGCAATCGTTCATCATCATCAGCCAAAGGTAGACAGTTTTGTCAATCGTCTGTTAGGGTGTAACGATTTGCAGATGCATTCCGGAGCAAGTGAGAGACCATCTAAGTGTCAAGGGGACGATATCCAAGAGCTTATCTAAAGTCGCCCACCAAGCTCCACTTGTCGTTTGCGGTCTAGTCAAATCAGAAGGAAACAGGACGATTTTAGTGAATAAGCAAGTGAAGTGAATTAATCTGAGTTGCAAAGAAGAATCGTGTGGAAAGACGAAACCTTAGTAACGCCAGCAAAGGCACACTGCCGCAAAACCACA
>NW_023458561.1:65487199-65491306 GCF_013731165.1 Rhagoletis pomonella | reverse complement strand
TTTTTTTTATATTATTTATTTCCGAATTATTTACATTCGAAATGGAATAAAATATAATGTATGGCTAGAGTAACATTTTACAGCTTAAAATGGAGATTTAGGAATGTTAAATTGCTGCATTCAACTAATCTAAAGTTATCGAGCTGCTGTTGGAAAGATTTGTAGCAAATAACTTGAAAAATTAAAATTGTAGCTCCGGAATCAATAAACTGATGCACATGCATTTGTATGTAGCCAAGTGTGGCCAGAAAAGGGATAAAAACGAATGCTTTCACTGTAATTAATTTTTAAATTCCTTCTGATCGATTTCATTTTATATCTACATATGTGCGCACAAGCATTCATATATAAATATGTGCATATATGCAAAGCTGCATAGTCAGGTTGACTGCACATTTCACTTTCCGGTCGGCAAGATGTGGCAACGAGCGCTTGCAACAACTATGTAGCAGTGAATACATATATCTTTTGTTGGCACGCAAGCATCCATTCAGTAAATCCAAATATCACAGCCAGATTACTGTTTTCAACGTCAATGTTTTAAGGATAGACCTACATAAATATGTATACCTCTACATATACATATGTATGTATGTATATGTGTACATGCATCGACGTGTTCGCGAGCTTAAATGCAAGTAAAAAATTTTATTTTCTCAGGAAATTTCACTCAGTCTCTTTGTGAAATAAGCTCAAAGAAAGCAAGTAAAGAAAGCTACTCAATATTCATAGATTTTCAGCAGCTCAACGCCTTTCTCATCTATGTTTGGCATTTAAAATGACGTTCTTGGTGTGCGTTTATTCATTGATTTATTTTCTTAATGAAGCTATTGGAGCGTTAAGTCAGTCAGCTTATTCGAACGTTCATCCTGCATACTCAAGAAAATTAAAAAAAAAACGCTATACAATTGCTCATCGCATATTCGTTATCGCTATTGCTTTTGTTCTTTCGATTGGTTTCTATTGTTTTTGCTTTGTTGATTGGCGGTGTTTACATGTTGCCATCAAACAGAGCTACTGTCTTCGAATATTAATATACCCGATTTACATGAGCGGATTTATATTTTTTTTTTTTGGTGAGCATGGGCCATGTATGTGGATTTTCTATTCTGCTTATTCGTTTGAGCTTCAAGTGACAGAGTATGCCTACTTCTGGTTTCAGTGAGATGAAATAACGTGTAATCACTTACTCTTCCAAATTAAATTACGAGTTCTTAAACGCAAATATGAAATGGAAATACGCCCTCCGTTATTTGCTTATTTTCTGTGGAGAGTTGCTTGTTTTCCCAGAGTAAAAAATGTACCCCCGTGGCCGTTATTCTGCATGCTTTTTCCGTTGAATTTAATTGATGTCTAACAAACAATTGTCGGTCTCAGTTGTATGCCATCTCTTATAGCCAGAGTTCTCTCATGAGAGAAGTACATCGGGTTCACCGTTCTTTAGAGAGTCGACCAATGTTATAAATCTTATTTTGTATAACTTTTAGGAAGTTTCGTTTATCAGTAATTGAACCAAGGAGCCTTCAGAGGGTTAGTATTAAGATATGTACATATCGACGGCTGGGTGGAATATCGACCTATCTGGGCAGCCGGTTCGAAAACGCGCTTTTTCAGGGCTCAAGAACGCCCTACTTCAGAATTTGGATGAAGAATGCTGTGCATCACAATTTGATTAAAAGTGCCTTATTTCAACTGAAAATACATATATTGAAAATATATTGAGATAAGGTGTTTTTGTACACAATTCTGAAATAGGCCGGTCTTCAAATAAATTATGAAATAGGGCGTTCTTGAAAAGTTTTTTTGTGATAGGGCGTTGTCGAACTGACTGCCGAGGTAGATCGATCTTCCATTCAGGCGTCGATATAACACATTTTTCTTTTACCTACCACCAGGTCGTATACGTAATTTTTTGATTCAGTCGAATTTACAACTGGGGAACAAACTCAGAAAGAGAATGCTACCGGAATTATGTTTCAATAAGACATACAAGGTAATGATTCCCGAAGGGAAAATAATACTGAACCAGTTCAGCACACATAACAGGATCGCCCTTTGGTGGTTACTCGGACATGAGGAGTTTGATGGCAACTAAAAATATGGATCCCAACGGAGCTTATGTAGTTATATGATCCATTAAAAAGATACACAGCAGAGCTTCTAAGGGGAAAGGCAGTCTAAGCAATTTATAGCATACTTCAGAGAAGTCACGGAACGGCTTTTGAATTTTAGTCAAGAGGCTCTGAGGACTTTCACAGTCTATCGACGAAAAAATTGCGAGAAAAGTCTTGTTTATTTTGTTTTTTTTTTAGAAATTCTCTATTGGCAAATTAAAGAAACTAACTGGTATGCAAATAACAATGTACATACTACGTATTTATAGAAGAAAAAAAAAAATTTTTATTCATAACCATTCATCACTGGCATGCACAAATAAGTGCCCGACGAGGCGTGATAATACTAACAAATTATTAGCACTGGCAAATATTTTTATATTCATGCAGCATCATGTATCACCTGACATCTCAGGAAGATTTTTCACAAATGCACAGCTCTTCAAAGGCTTCAACATTTCCATATAACAACATCAACAACGCAACAATTTTAAGAACTCACATCTATATAGGTATTTCTATACGAATGTTCACTTCCGCTCTACGGTTTTATTTGCGCTTTGAATTAAGCAACTCAAACAAACTATTTGCTAAATGAGAAAACGACAATAAAAGCTACACAAAAATATGTATGCATATAAGTATATACATCAATATGCAACGGAGATGGCAAGCAAATAAGAAACAAATTGTTTAAAGAGAATTGCATTGCACATAACAATGTTGGATACGGACTTCCGTTGTAAAAAGAAAGTATGTAGATATTTACTATTTTTATATCATGCAGTAAGAAGTTGTAGTGTGTGGGATGGAAGAGGAGATATCGACCATGCCATAGTGCGCGGAGCATATTTGCAAATACATAAATAGTTTACATAACAGTCCTTAACCATATTTCACACTTCGCATATCCTTAACTTCTGGTCGACCAGATAACGCTGATTATTTACATAGTCCCCATTAATCAATTTCCAATGGCAAAGAAAAATCTATTCATTTTTTTTTTCACCCCAGCAATCAATAAGATGTGCACGACGCTCATCAATCATTTTCAGCTCACTTAAATTAGCACACACACCCTTTATGCGCACCCAGCGTAATCATCTGCTTTTATAAATCGCTGACAGCTTTGGTAAATCACTTCTCTTATTTATCTTCCGCGCTACAAGTATAAGTGAGCATACCACATATTGAACACATCTCGAAAACAATGCCAACCTTTGCGTTTACTCCAAAAGTTGACGATACATTTATATTTTTATTACAATAGTGGTATTCATCTAAACCGAAAACTTTATCAAGCAGATATTCATATAAATTTAAGCACTCTGTTACATGAATGCCCCGTACCCTCTTTGCGTTATCTTCAGTTTATCAAGATTGTTCAGTGAAGATATTGGGGAAATTTATCAGAAATGTAGAAACGAGTTTCCATACAAATGTTTACAATTAATTTACAACGTTTACTCAATTATTGGTTTATAAGGTGTATAATGCATTTCTAATTGCCCCAATTTCCCCTAACTGGGTCCGCTACTGTATACATGTGTATTTGTTCGTCCTTCAATCTTAATCAGCGGAAAAGTTATGCATGTTGAATTATTCATCAATAACACTGGTCGACGGCCAAAATTTACCAGAGACGCCGTTATGAAATTCGTATGTAAAATCATCCCCTGATTCCGAAAATCAAGGTTATTTTTAATTTTATGGTACCGTTTTTGAGATATTTGCAATTTACCGTTTTTGCAACAAAAAAAAAAATTGGGTCCACTTAATCATATATATCTCAAGAACGAATTAAGCAATTCCAAAACGGTTTGAAGCTTTTAAAAGGTAATAAAATTTTCTATAAGCTGTGCATACAACACTTTATGCTAGGCCCTGCAGATTCAAAGATAACGAACAATCATTACCGACTTTTTCAATTTTTTTTGTAAAAATATAAAAAAAATTGTACTTTGCGGGGAAGGATCTCGAAAACCTTTTATTT
>NW_023458561.1:65484121-65487099 GCF_013731165.1 Rhagoletis pomonella | reverse complement strand
GTCCGTCTGTCCGTCTGTCCGTCTGTCCGTCTGTCCGTGTACACGATAACTCGAGCAAAAATTGAGATATCTCAACGAAATTTGGTATGTAGGTTTCCTTTAATGCAAGGTAGGTTGGTATTGAAAATGGGCGAAATCGGACTTTAACCACGCCCACTTCCCATATAACGGTAATTTCCAGAAATACGAAAACTGCGATATTTTAGTAACTACTGAAGATAATTCACTCAAAATTGATATTTACAATAATTTTTAGACGAAAAATAAGAATATTATAAATTTTTGGAAAATGGGCGTAGCCACGCCCACTTATGGTTACATGTGTATAACTTGGTAACCGCTGCACCAATTTCTTCCAAACTTGGCACAGTTGTTGGCCTTCGCATAACATACCAAATGGCCGAAAATTTTTAAAATCGCTCAATAACCGCGCCTACTTCCCATATAACGGTAATTTTCAGAAATACGAAAACTGCGATATTTTAGTAACTACTGGAGATTATTCACTCAAAATTGATATTTATAATAAGTTTTAGACAAAAAATAAGAATATTATAAATTTTTGGAAAATGGGCGTAGCCACGCCCACTTATGGTTACATGTGTATATCTTGGTAACCGCTGCACCAATTTCTTCCAAACTTGGCACAGTTGTTGGCCTTGGTACAGCATAAAAAACCGCGGAAACTTTTTAAAATCGGACAAAAACCACGCCCACATCCCATATAACGGTAATTTAGAGAAATACAAAATCTTCGATAAATCAGTAAATATTGAAGCTAATTTATTCAAAATTGATGCTTGCAACAATTCTTTACCAAGAAATATGTTTATGGTAAAATTTTGGAAAATGGGCGTGGCACCGCCCACTTATGATCACATATAAGTATATCGGTAACCGTTCTACCAATTTGTACCAAACTCGGTATGGTTATTGTACTTGCCACGTGTAAGCAAAACGTTGAAAATTATTGAAATCGGACTAAAATAACGGCCGATTCTCATATAACGGTAAATTTAAGAAATGCTTGAAACTTCAATATTTCGAAATTGAAGGACGCTAATTTACTCAAAATTGATACACCTCGGCTTACCATCTAGCGGAAGGTTTCGGAAGGGTGAAAAAACATATATTTAATACTTGCGCCGGGTATTTAATGTTCGGCTCCGCCCGAACTTAGACTTTCTTACTTGTTAATTTTTGCTTTCAAACAACCTTTCATAGCTTTTTTCCTATGCCTAAAGCAATTAGTTTGCGCTTTTTAGTGTTTTTGGTTCGTGTTTGTGCAAGACGCGTCAAAAGACGCTGATGTCTAAAGCAGCAAGAGTGTGAACGGAGTGACGCATGGCTGTGACAAAAAAACTCAGAAATTTGCCAAAATATTGCGGTTAAGCGTGAAAAGAAGAAACACTTTTTGTTTCTCATTCGCGTTTCGCAGCCAGCTTGACACCTTGACAGGCATGCCACAAACATGCTCCGACACTTGCAACTAGCAGATATGCAACATATGTTGCTGCATTGTACTCAGCTGGCCATTTTATACCCAATGCTTGTACGGAAAGGACTTAAGCCGATCGCTGTCTGCTTCTGGGTATATATAATTGTAATAATAACTAGTTTATTGGATTTGAGTTTAAAATGCCGCAAACGCTGAAGAAACGTTAAAAGCATTGTTCACATAAATTGAATTTATTTTTTTAAACATGTTGCATATTTTTCAGAACAGTTTTCGTAATAAAGTTTTCTTAAACAATTTTTGTTTGACGTTCATATTGTAATATATATATATATATATATTTATTAATTGTAGTTGAAGCTGGAAACTCTCGTCAAAATATTTGCGAAATGAAGTTTAATTAAAGATGTCTGTTTGTAATAAGTCACTGAAGTAACAAACTAAATATAATTGCTTTTAAACAGGTGGCAGCCCTCTTCAAAATATTTTCGAAAGAAGGCTTTCTTAGATATCTCGAGTTTCATACCTAAGTATATTGAAATATTTTGTTTAAGTTGTTAATTAAACTGAATTTACTTATTTCAAACTGGTGGCGGCTTTTCTTAATCCTCTCTCGCTTAGTTCCCATAGTAAGATATTTTATTTAACTTGCTACTTAATTCGATTTTGGATTTATAAATAGGTGGAAGCACACTTCAAAAATATTTTTTAAATAAAGATTTCTTAAACCTCTCTTGTTTGATGTCCATACTTAAATATTTCCTTTAACTTTTTATTTAAATAAAATTTCACTTTTTGAACAGTTGGCAACCCTCTTAGAGAAATGTTTCGATATAAATCATATTAAACACCTGCCATTTAGTACGGAGCGGTCAAGAGTTGATCTCTGTATTGACTCAGACTAATTAGAACGAAAGTTAACCAATCGGTAACTCGGAATAAGCCTCAGATTCGATTGGGAAACTTTGAATACAAGATTTTCCTTCAAAATTACACAAAAAATCTAGATTAATACGTACAAAAAGATGTACTGGGTATGAAAACACAATCTCGTAGAATTATTCATTTATTTAACACGGGCAAGTCAAACTGAAGGCGTGAAATAACAAAACTCCTGAGTTAAAAATACATACATACATATGCGCAATACAAACATATGTACATACTAGACTGGGTCGAAAAAAAAAGTTGCTAATGTCCGCCCCTAAATTTAAAGATTATGTTGAGAGGGTTCTGGAAAAATTTTTTTTTTTTTTTTTAACCCTCCGAAATACAGCCGAAATGGTTTTTTCGTTGTAACTTGGTTATTTGACGGCCGATTTTTAAAATTGATATGTCATTATTTTTGTCTTGAGAAGCTTCACTTTTCGTTCTTATGTCTTTTTAAGCTTTGAAGTCGCGTTCGCATGATAAGGGCAGAAACAAAATTTTACCCCCCCTAAAGCATATTTTTTTCCTTACCAAACGAAAGTACTTAAAAATTCAAGAAAATGTTGCCTTCAAACTATATTACTAAAATAAT
>NW_023458561.1:65479387-65484021 GCF_013731165.1 Rhagoletis pomonella | reverse complement strand
TTTACATTATTTTGCCGGTTAGGGCTCGATATGTTTAAGCGCCAAGCTATTTTTTTATTTTGTAGTTTTTTGACGCTTTAATGATGCTCTTTGTTGTTTGTTGCTGGTTGCTGTCACTTGAATGCGTTTTGCATTTTTAATTGTCAATTGTTAATAAATTTAATTTCGTTATTGTTACAAAGTAAGCTGCGTGCAGCGGACCACGTAGGCTATTTTTATTTAAATAAGAAAAAAAAAAAAAAACTATTAATGAACTACAGTTGCAGATATGCACATATTTTTTTTGTTGTTATTTACAAATATTTACACACTCGTTAATTTTTCGATTTAATTGAAAATTTTTCATTCATTACAAAATACGAATGAATAACGTTTAAGCTGCTGAGCTTCAAGTGACTTGGCATCGAAAAGTGCTTAGCGGAAGTAATCAAGGCTCGATTTATTACATCAATAGCTATCGATATGTAATCTTAATTGGGATTATAGGCAATTGCAGAATATTAAATTAATTTCGGTATTATTGTGGAAAATGTCCAGTAAACTAAATCTGTGATATTTATTGCATTAAAATTGCAAATTTCATGGCATGAATGAATTAATTAAGTGCATGCGTGTGTGTAAATATGTTCGAAGTATTAAGTATGCATCGATAAGTGTGGTAGTATGCAATAAATTTGCACAAACAATATGAGTAAGCATAGACGGCATTAATTACGTTGATAGCCTACAAAAATCAAATACATTTGGTCATATTTCACAAAAAACATATTTTCCTATAGCTTAATTATCCATAATATCAGATGTAGCGGTTTAAATAGCTATCATTCAGGTATTTATCGATAGGCGTATGCAAATATGCATTTATTCAGCTGAGCGCTTCTTGGGAGAATGATTTAAATTTAATAATTTTTTTTTTGTTGTACAGTATTCCCCGCTAAATTGCTTTTCAAAAATTGCTAAAAATTTCTTCTATTTTCGATGGAACATATTTATAACCATTTAAGCGGGGAGACAAATTGAGCGGGGCATCAGGAAGATATATTCGCGAGCAGACCAGCGAGGCCAGCCATCAGCTACCTAGTACTTACGTACGAGAAAATCTGACAAATGAAAGATTCCGTTAAACTAATTACATTTATAGGCAATGCCGATTCCAATTTCCATTCAGTGAGTCACTTTGTTGCGTATTTACATATTATCATTATTTTTAATAAAATTCTACGAATACAATTCTAATTTTCGGTTTTCTCCATTAGACTTTATTAAAAAATACATAAAAGTAATTCTTTGCCAAACAACTCAATTCAATAATTTAAATTTTAAAAGTGCCTACAGAATCATTGCCAAACCAAATGGAATGTATCAATCAGGCATTATCTATAACACTAAAAAATAAGTGTGCTATAAATCAACAACAAGAAAGCAAACAATGTGCATAATTTTATTGGTGTGCAATAAAATTTAAATGTCTAATTTCTTTTTGAATCGATTTTCCAACGCTACAGGTGTGACTTACTCTTGGTGGAATTTTTTTCATACATATTTAGCAAAAGAAGCATACGTAAAAAATAAGTCGGTATTTTTTCCTTGGGTAAAATTATTGCTAAGTGAAAGGTGCTGAGAAAATACTCAAATCCTAAATGTGTGAATGATTTATGATTAAAATGAGATATCGTAAAATATAAAGCCAAAATAATAAAAAGATGCACGAATTCGAAAATTTATAAAAAAACAAAGCCACTGCTAAAAGAATAAAAATTTTCGAAAATATTTCTTTCGCGCTATAAAAGCAATTTTCAACTGCATATACATACGTGAATAGGCACATACATATGTATGTGTAGGTAAATGATAGAAATATAACAGAATTTAAGAAATCAGGGCCAAAGAGTCTCTAAAGTAAATAAAATAGCTGCTAAATATAGACGCAGGGATGTCAATCTTATCAGAAAAGTTTAAGGAAATCAGGGATGTGCCACCATATTTTTAAAACGATCGAAGTCGTCTAAAATAGAAACACAATTCCATTTTTATGTCGTGTAAAAAAAATCGAACATTAATGTATCAAATAAAAGAGTTTTACTCAGTTTACTTTATGTCAACTACACCTAGAAAACAACCTTATTTTTGATGTAATGTGGAACGATTTTCCGTCATCCCTTGTCAATCGTTCCACATTACATCACACTCCTACCCTGTCGGAAATACCAACAACAAAAATGGGAACCTTATTTTTGTTTGACGGTATTCGTTGGATCTTCCGACAGGGTGAGAAGACAATGGATTTTGGAATGAATTTCCGTTATCCCTTGTCAAATTTGGAGACAAAACGATTTCGTCGTTTTGCCATCTGCAGCACCATTTTTCGTTCTCACAATGCCGAAACCGGTTCATCAAATAAACTCTGGCAAGACAACAATGGTGTTTGTTCTACACTGAGAAAAGAGTTTAGTTACATCAACTAAATATGCTTCTCTCAACATATGATTTGGTTATATATGCATTCTTAAAACAAAATTTCGAATCGACATTCATTTCAATTCATCTATTCAATATCCAATTGGTTACTCCCACTCAAGTCTGGTTAGAGATGTTTGGTTTTTCTACTGTGTATTGGAATAAAGTGAAAGCAACTCACATTTAATCGCTCTCATGTGTGCGCATAGATATTGTTACATAACACGTAGCTATGCTATGACTTCTTCTAATATATTTTTATAACCTTTGGTGTCTAAAAATGCCCTACTGCAGAAGCACATGTCAGTATATGTATGTATGTATGTGGTTGTTAGTTAAGTGTCAAAACAGATTTCGGAAAATCGTCTAAAACTTAAGTAAGCAAATACATACACATATAGATATCCAAATAAGTAAGTAAAAGAATTTTTATAAATGCCCAGCTATATACACACATTTATTTTAAATGCAAATGAAGCAGCAAGGATGACTCTGTTTATTTTTGCAGAATTGTAAACGTGTAAATATCTTGCAAACATATATGTATGTACATTTGGGTGGTCCAAAAATAGTAAAGTCGGAATTGTAATGCTCTCACCCCTCTTTATCGAAAAAGTATACCCCTATTTTTTATTTTGAAAGCAAAAAATATTTCGAGGTCGCTCAAAGTTTTCCATATATTTTTATATTGGAAAAACAGCAAAATAAATATTTTTCGATGGGAAAGCTTTTGTTCACTTCAAGAGACTTTCAGTAATAATACCCGATTGTTTATTTAATCATTTTTTAATACTAACGATTTTGATTGGTCTCCCCATTGCATTTTTCGTGGTTTTTGTGGGTTTATGGCGGACCTGTAAATTATAGTTGCAATGAAAAAATGGTTAAATAAACAATTGGTTATTATTATTGGGAATCTCCTGCTTATAAGCAGGGTTTTCCCATAGAAAAATATTGATTATTAAGAATTCTATAACATTTCTACGAAAAGTTGTTTTTTCCCCGCATAAAATACATGAAAAACTTAGGGCGCTTTGAGCGATCTCTAAATATTTTTTGATTTCAAAATAAAAAAATGGGATACATTTTTTATCGGTATAGAACAGTCGGGGTGACCTTTCTTGGACCACCCTAATGTACATACTCGGCATGTGTTTTACGTATTTACATACATACATACATACATATGTAAGCGAAAATGAATGCAAATTACGCTGATTTTTATTGCACTGTCAATCTGCAACTTATCACTCAGACTTTGGCAGCAATGTCTCAGTAAGGAATGAAAAAAGTTACTAAGGCAAAAGAATTCACTGCCTTAGTGGTAAAATAAAGGGCATAGATGGCTGCAAATGTTATTGACGTATATTATGGCCTATACGTATATTTTATAAACAAACGCATAGAAATCTGGCGGTGAAATAAGAAGGCATAAGCTTCCTTACTTAGATGTACATACAACTGCGCGACATTCAGTGGCAGTGTACGCATGTGTTTTTGACAAACATATCTATTAATACTTGAATCGTTGCTCATGTACGTCTACATTCACGCCTCATTTCACAATGATACCCACAATTTGACTACATAGTACATTGTCAATTTAATATGCACACGTATTCTTAATAGAAAAACGCTGGCTCATCGGTTGGTCAAAAAGTTGCGGGCTTAAGTACTTAAGCCTGTCTGATTCTTAATTCGTCTCGACTCTTCTCCATTCTAATCATATTTACATCAATTTCGCTAGAGTTAAGTTTTGTTCTTTTTTCTTGCGTTGGGTGTACTAATGTCTTTATGTGCGTTTCGGTGCTGTCTATCTATCGACCGTTCCATTCATCCCACCCATAAACTTATCTGTACATCTCAGTCACCACTCAAATTCACTCTTGTAATTCTTTCCTGCTTTACCAAAAAATTTTGTTCAGTAGCCAATAAATTATTTAGTTGCCACGCTTTTCATTGCCTTCCTCATTGCTTTATGTTTTTTTTGGGTTGTTTTGGTTTCTTTTTTGTCGTATGATACGTTGATTGAATTCAATTTATTATGTCAATATGATATTCGAAATGTCTGCTATTTTGATAGAGTAATGGATTTTTATACCTTTCATGAGCATGAAATGGTATTATAACTTTGGTCCGATGTTTGTAAGTACCAGAACAAAAAGAGATAGACCCAT
>NW_023458561.1:65477340-65479377 GCF_013731165.1 Rhagoletis pomonella | reverse complement strand
GTCTGTTTGTATGCAATCTAGTCTCTCAGTTTTCGAGATATCCGGATCAAATTTGGTAGGTGGGTGTATTTTTATAATGTATTAATCATTTGTCGGAACCGGAAGAATCGGACCACTATAACATATAGCTCCCATACAACTGATTGTTCAGATATGAGATTTTTCGTTATAACTTCTCCATTTACGCAGCTACGAACATGAAATTTCGCAGCACTTGCACCCATTATCAACAGAATGCTTACAGTGAAAATTACAAAGATCGGGTCACTATAACCTATAGCTCCCATACAACTGATTGTTCAGATATGGGATTTTTCGTTGTAACTTCTCCATTTATGCAGCTACGAACATGAAATTTTGCAGTACTTGCACCCATTATCAACAGAATACTTACAGTGAAAATTACAAAGATCGGGTCACTATAACCTATAGACCCCATACAACTGATTGTTCAGATATAAAATTTTTCGTTATAACTCCTCCATTTATATCGCTAGGAACATGAAATTCCGCACTGTTTTCAATAGTTATCAACAGAAGACTTACAGTGAAAATAACAAAGGTCGGGTCACTATAACCTGCAGACCCCATACAACTGATTGTTCAGATATGAGGTCTTTTATCATAACTCCTCCATTTATGCAGCTAGGAACATGAAATTTCGCACCACTTTCACTCATTATTTACAGAATACTTACAGTGAAAATAACAAGGATCGGATGACTACAACATATATCTTCCATACATCTGATTGTTCAGATATGGGATTTTACGGTAAAACTCCTTTATTTGAATAGCTAAAACCGATAAATTTCGTAAGATATTTTATAAATAATAATACAAAGTCTACTGAGAAAATCATCAAAATCTATGCTGTATAAGCTTTATCTCCTATAGCACTGATTGTTCAGATACCAGTTTTTGCCATATATCTCCTTTATGTAGGAAACTAAACCCAATAAATTGTGTTACCGGTTTACATACCGATCACATAGCAGTGAAAATCACTTAGATTGGTGCCATATAAAGTATATCTTCCATACCTCTGATTGTTTAGATGCGATTTTTTATATAAGTATGTAACTCCTCTATCGATGTATGCAGATGTATTCAAAAGCAGTAATCTGTCAAAGTAAAATTTGCAGATATTCATGAAAGGTATGAAGCCTTCGGCATAGCCGAAGACAGCGCTGCTCTTACTTGTTTTTTATTTACTTTGCCACGCTTAGGCAAATACAAGCATTGAGCGCATTCATTTAGATCGTACTGAAATTAATATAAGGTGCTTATCATAATTATACGACACCCAAGTGTTGACAAGTTTTGACTATTTAATCTTTTATTATTTGATTTGATATTATTCTTTTCAATATGTATCTGTACATGTAGATGTAAGTTTAAAACTTTGTGCAAAATTAAAACAAAATTCATTAAACTTTCGTAAAAATTTCGAGCTCTCTTAACGGATTGCTTTTTACCAGGCCCATGCAGTTATGGCTTTTATAATAAAAGTTTCGAAATTGTTTTTTGTTTTGACTAGATAATTGTTTGGTATACATACAATCACAGTAAAAATTTCAGTTTTATTTTTTCAGCTAAATTAAGCCAATTATTATTTTTTGTCAAAAGGCTTGGCCAAAAAACGAGTAAGTGAATTTGGTATCAATCGAATTCTTAGCTATTTTAAATTTGCACATTTTTATTGTGTACATACTCGCAATTTTTTTCAAAGTTTACTCAGAATTTGAAAGCGCCTTTATTTTTGCAAAAATATATTGTGTTTGATTAAACTGTTATCATCAGCCTAAAACAATAAAAGCCAGTTTTTCCAAAAATGCTACAAAAATAAAATGGAGATCATTAGGATGACAAGCACACCAACAAAAAATTTGAAAATTTTGACAGCCTTGACTTTTTAGTTTTTGACATACATCATAATAACATAACTGTATCATACTAAACTTGTATGGTCTACAAAACCTCGTAGAAACATTTTTTCTAAAAATTCTGATATCTAATAAAAGCTTACATTTTTTT
>NW_023458561.1:65434026-65477240 GCF_013731165.1 Rhagoletis pomonella | reverse complement strand
AGTAGTAAGTATGTAACCCTTAAAAAATTGTTATTTAATTAAAGCATTTTTCAAATTTCCGCTAAACTCAGCCAACTTTTGCCTGACCTCAAACAAAGCGACCGACCGACCACTTACACCTGCATTAGTACAAATCCACTTCTACGCATTTCCTCATTTCGACTCACCTGCCGCAAACTTTGTTGTGGTGCTATTCAGCCGCTCATAGCATTCATTCCGCAACACTTCGAAACTATCCGGCTGCGTCTCCGCCGCGGCGCTTTCATTCTCCGCTCTGGCAACGTTTCGCACACCACCACCACCAACACCATCAACTGGCGCCACATCCGCTTTCGCTGAGTCTACTACAATGGCAGCGGATGTTGGTAAGCCCGCCAACATTCTAGCTGCTAGCGTTAAAGTGTTGCTTGTTGCCGTTGCTGTTGTTGGCGCTGCCAGTAAATTATCTGCATTGTGGGTGTGTGTAGCCGCTGAAGTGGCGGCTGTTAAGCCAGCTATACACAAAGCGTGGGCGAGTAGCTGCGATTTGCCGGAGAGGATATTCATTTTTTGCTTGGGTTTTAGCTTTTGTTTGCTTATTCGCTTGTAGATATGAAGCTGGTGATTTTGTAGCTAATTTTGGTCGTCGTTGGTACATTAGCATTGGCCAGGATGGCAGGTGTTAAGGTCACTGCTGTGAAATAACAAAGGTGTAGTAGCAATTGCGGTGACCTATACTGACGCGGCACATCCTTTCGGCTACGTTTAGTACATATTTACCAAGGATATATGGACAGCGCTGCTGGACTGCTGTTTTCTCGAATGCGTTGAAGGCTGTGTGCTTTAGTTAGTACATGTATGTGGTATGTATTTATGTATGTAGTGCACGTGTTTCTCCATGAGGTACGTTTAGATGTAAGTAGCTTCTTTTAACCTTGAGTCCTTTATTGATTCGCTTTCGAACAGCCTCAAATATTTATTCTTAACTTTTCCCAAATTTTTATGGTGTCCATTGAAATTTCTTGTCTAGTGAACTGCGGATGAGATTAATAAAAAAGAACAGTATGAGAAACGAATTTAATCTTTAATATATATAAGTAAAGTAAAATCGAGTACAGTTATACATATTGCGTATCTTTGGAATAATTATGGGAAGCAATTTTGGTTACCGAAAAAAAAAAAAATGCTGAAATGCGACCAAAACTGACTAAAATTTTAGTAAATAAAACAGTAATGCTCCGTCATAAATTTCCCCTCTCTACGATAACTCTAAGGGGTGAGGCTTGTTGACGATCGTTGATTTCTTCTTTTCTTAGGTCAATATAGTAGATATTCTGAGTTAAATTAAAACGTCCGAAGATGTAAGAATACATTGATTCAACGCCATTTAAATGTGATGCAGACGCACTTTTTTAAATTCCAAATTTTAATATTTTTGTATTTCCTAGATTTTACCCAAACAGGACAAGCTAAGTAAAACCGATCGAAAACGGATAATTTAGTAATTTAAAGAATCTGAGTCTGCATAATATTTAAATGGCGTATTATCAATATAATTCTTATATTTTCAAACCTTTCGATTGATCCTAAAAAATAGTACTGACCTCAAAGGAGAAAAAATAATTTTCTTACTTGTCCTTTCTTTGGGGAAAAAACGACCAATGCGGCACCTTAGATTCATGGAGGATCATTACTATACTAAAATTTCGGTCAGTTTTTGGCTTGGTCTAATAAACATGTATCCCTTGATCGCTCACATGAATTCATTTGGGAGAGATGAACAGTGAAGCAGGTAATACTCGGCTCGAGTCGACTACTCGCCAAACTGTTTATACGAAACGTACACTCGGCCGAGCTACTGTATTGCCACACTACTCGTTAGTGTGATGAAGATATTCGAGTACTCACGCACCGCTCTAATAGGTTTACTTAGTGATCAATATTTTTTCCGGTTGTTTTTATTGATTTAATTTTAATAGAAACCACCGAGCTATTCAAGCAGAATAAATTAAAAAAAAAAAAAAAAAAAAAATACCCAAAAAATAAAAAAAAAAAAAATAAAAAAAAAAAAAAAAAAAAATGATCCAGACAACTTAAAAAAATTTAGTGTGCATAAAAAAGTGCATACGCGCACATATTTAAGTAAAGAGAATATATTTACCATCAAAAACAAAATCCAGGTTAAAGTAATTAGGAAACCGCTAGATTTGGCAAAAACACGTTGCCAATACAACAACTAAAATTACACAATTTGCAATGCTTTCAGCCGAATACACGTGAAAACACACGTTTGTAAGTGAATACTGTAGATAGCAGCTCGATTTAATTAGATTTTGGTTAAAAAACTACATACGCCTAACAACAATTGTGATTTAAATGCGGGTGGTCGTTATTTTTTTGGTTTTTCCACAGTTTAAAGCGGACAAATATGAACATCTAGTATATATACGGTGACCAGATTTCTGTGGACAAAAATCGGGACATTTCTTAAGTGTCGAATGAAAACATATAATTTTGTTTTTAGAATAAAAAGACATAACATCGTTCAATTTAACTTTCTCTGCGTTTGCCCACGTTTTTAAAGGTATAATTTGTTTGTTATTTTTTGATAAAAATATAGTTTAATTTAACAAAATTTTCATTAAAATTTTGAGATTTTTATAATGGAAGTCTTAGAATTTTTTTGATTGTGCAGTTTTTTTGCTGGCGGCTTTGCGGGTTTTTTCATATTATAATAACTGACATTGATTTTTTTTAATTTCTTAACAAACAGTCTTGCATATTTTCTTTCATAAGATGCTTGTAGGGAAAAAAGTGCAAAACACCGTAAACAAATTAAAATTCGGCGATTCTCCGCCGCTGAGAACTTGCACTTTATTATACTAAAATATAATGGGGTACAAAACTGCATACTCAACAAAAATTCTAAAAAATCAGATTAAAAAGCTAAAAAAAATTAATGAATAATTCTTCAGATTTTTTTAAGCTCTGTATAAAGTTAGATTTATATGGCTTTGTTAAGTTAGGTTAATGAGCTTTTCTTGAAAAGAGTTCATTTGGTAGCCAAAGAGGCCCATTTCGATGCACAGGAAAGACTATCCAAAAGAACCTGTCTGAACATGTCCATAAACCATTCTGATCGTTTGGCGAAAACAAGAAGCCCTTCCAGTGTAACGTTGCTTCAACTGTCCAGGTCCTCGGAAGAAACCGTTCCCCAGAAACAGGAAGCGCATATCTTGAAGTGCAGGCCTTTTGCAAAGGAAGTCTTTAAAATATTCTACCTGCACAGAAATTGCTGTACTTAGATCATAAAACAGCTAAGCTGATAATTAGTTTTGCCCTATTGCCACTAATATTGTAACACAATTACATACATACATACATATTTAGGTAAATATTAAAATCGTCTTTAAATTATTTATGCCGAGGTAAAAGTACGAGTTTTAATTGAGTACAGAGTGTAGATAGTTTTTAACATACACAGCCTAAAAGTATGCCCATAGATAGAAAATTTCTACTTAATTAAACATATGTATGGATGTGGTTCTTCACATGCAGATGAAGCGTTTTAAAATTTGCAAGCTTCCAAACATGTATCTATCAAAAAGCTAGTGAATAAATTAACTAAAGTATTCAAATCGCCCTTGACGAGCTAATGATGATAGATAATATTAGCTTAATTTTCTATAAAATGCATTACTCGATGTAAATTAAGTGAAAATGTATCTGCCTTTATATGTAAATAAAATTTCATTAATTATTTTTTAGTATTTGTGTACATATGTATGTGTGTAGGTTAGGCAAAATTGATTTTAGATTTTTTTTTACATATATATGTATACATATTATTACGCAAATAATTTATGCTTATTCTACAAATTTAAGCTTAATTGGAAATATTCATACATAAAAAAATCCAAAATTTAATTTATTCTCTGCCTGTTTTGTTTATTTAAGTTTTTTTTTATGTACGCTTTTTCGCTGCATTTTCAATTAACACATTCTCAAATACGCCGCTGCACGCTTGAGTTGCATGCCACACATTTACAGCTTAGCGATAATTGCTTTGAAGTATTTCGAATTTTGACTTTTCCCCTCGTTTAGTTTTCGCTGATATTTTTCCACCTCTTTATACTTCCCTTTTTTCACATATCCATATAGTTTTTTTCTGCGGTGTACTGGCTAGCAGTGCGCGCTACCGTTCCGCAGGGCCTCGGGTCAAGCCGGGTTCAAGCCAACATAAAAAAAGTAAAAAAAAAATTTTTTTTCTAATAGCGTTCGCCCTCGACAGCTTCTGATAAAATACAATCGCCGTTTGGAGTCGGCGTAAAACTGTAGGTCCCTCCCCTTTGTGTGACAACATCAAGGCGCACGCCACAAATCGGAGGTGAAGCTCGGCCAAACACTAACATATCGAGCCCTAACCGCCAAAATAACGTAAGCGACACTTTTTTCAAAATTTTCTTTTTGATGCAGAAATATTCCTAGAGCATCTAGATGCATTTCTGCATTAAAAAGAAAATTTTGAAAAAAATGTCGTTTACATTATTTTGCCGGTTAGGGCTCGATATGTTTAAGCGCCAAGCCATTTTTTTTAATTTGTAGTTTTTTGACGCTTTAATGATGCTCTTTGCTGTTTGTTGCTGTCATTTGAATGCGTTTTGCATTTTTAATTGTCAATTGTTAATAAATTTAATTTCGTTATTGTTACAAAGTAAGCTGCGTGCAGCGGACCACGTAGGCTATTTTTTATTTAAAGAAAAAAAAACTATTAATGAACTACAGTTGCAGATATGCACATATTTTTTTTGTTGTTATTTACAAATATTTACACACTCGTTAATTTTTTGATTTAATTGAGAATTTTTCATTCATTACAAAATACGAATGTATAACATTTAAGCTGCTGCGCTTCAAGTGATTTTGCATCGAGAAGTGCTTAGCGGAAGTAATCAAGGCTCGATTTATTACATCAATAGCTATCGATATGTAATCTTAATTGGGATTATAGGCAATTGCAGAATATTAAATTAATTTCGGCATTATTGTGGAAAATGTCCAGTAAACTAAATCGGTGATATTTATTGCATTAAAATTGCAAATTTCATGGCATGAATGAATTAATTAAATGCATGCGTGTGTGTAAATATTTTCGAAGTATTAAATATGCATCGATAAGTGTGCTAGTATGCAATAAATTTGCACAAACAATATGAGTAAGCATAGGCGGCATTAATTACGATGATAGCCTACAAAAATCAAATATATTTGGTCATATTGCACAAAAAACATATTTTCCTATAGCTTAATTATCCATAATATCAGATGTAGCGGTTTAAATAGCTATCATGCAGATATTAATCGATAGGCGTATGCAAATATGCATTTATTCAGCTGAGCGCTTTTTGGGAGAATGATTTAAATTTAATAATTTTTTTTTTGTTGTACAGTATTCCCCAGTTAATTGCTCTTCAAAAATTGCTAAAAATGTCTTCTATTTTCGATGGAACATATTTATAACCATTTAAGCGGGAAGACAAATTGAGCGGGGCATCAGGAAGATATATTCGCCAGCAGACCAGCGAGGCCAGCCATCATCGACTTAGTACTTATGTAAGAGAAAATCTGACAAATGAAAGATTCCGTTCAACTAATTACATTTATAGGCAATGCTGATTCCAATTTCCATTCAGTGAGTCATTTTATTGCGTATTTACATATTATCATTATTTTTAATAAAATTCTACGAATACAATTATAATTTTCGGGTTTCTTCCATTAGACTTTATTAAAAAATACATAAAACTAATTCTTTACCAAACAACTCAATTCAATAAATTAATTTAATTTCAATGTGAAATTGCCTACAGAATCATTGCCAAACCAAATGGAATGTATCAATCAGGCATTATCTATAACACTAAAAAATAAGTGTGCTATAAATCAACAACAAGAAAGCAAACAATGTGCGTAATTTTATTGGTGTGCAATAAAATTTAAATGTCTAATTTCTTTTTGAATCGATTTTCCAACGCTACAGGTGTGACTTACTCTTAATGGAATTTTTTTCATACATATTTAGCAAAATAAGCATACGTAAAAAATAAGTCGGTATTTTTTCCTTGGATAAAATTATTGCTAAGTGAAAGGTGCTGAGAAAATACTCAAATGCTAAATGTGTGAATGATTTATGATTAAAATGAGATATCGTAAAATATAAAGCCAAAATAATAAAAAGATGCATGAATTCGAAAATTTATAAAAAAACAAAGCCACTGCTGAAAGAATAAAAATTTTCGAAAATATTTCTTTAGCGCTATAAAAGCAATTTTCAACTGCATATACATACGTGAATATGCCCATACATATGTATGTGCAGATAACTAATCCCTGCAAAAAATAGGACTAATCCGGGATGACTCCGGGAGCAATCGCAAAGGAGCATGCGACTAATACCACTTTTGATCTCTTTATATGGAATGAACTGATCGCTTTTGTTCGGGCATGTCCTATGAAGAGACTAATTGTTCACATTTATACCCGAAAGGGTATAAAAAGCGACTAGTCACTTTTAAAA
This sequence comes from Rhagoletis pomonella, assembly GCF_013731165.1. Taxonomy (NCBI): domain Eukaryota; kingdom Metazoa; phylum Arthropoda; class Insecta; order Diptera; family Tephritidae; genus Rhagoletis; species Rhagoletis pomonella. The sequence continues at coordinate 65,470,684 of NW_023458561.1, read as the reverse complement.
AATAAAAATAAAAATTTTCGTCAGCTGAGATTCGAACCGGGGTGCTCAATTTTGTTAGGCGAATACTCTCTCTGTGTGCCAACGCCGCACATGAAATTTCATTGACTAAGTGCGTACATATCATTAAATCGTTAATAGTTAGTACCCGTTAGAGATGTGTTGGGGACTAATTGATCTCCAATTATACCCACAAGGGATGAGTCGAGACTAATTGACCTCCATTAGCACCCGTATGAGACTAGTTGGGACTAATTAATGCCCAATTGTACCCGATTGAGAGTAATCTCGGAATACTCTCTTTAGAGATTAGTCGCACAATTTTTTGCAGGGATAGAAATATAACAGAATTTAAGAAATCAACGCCAAAGAGTTTCTAAAGTAAATAAAATAGCTGCTAAATATAGACGCAGGGATGTCAAACTTTTGAGCAAAGTTTAAGGCAATCAGGGATGTACCACCATATTTTTAAAACGATCAAAGTCGTCTGAAATACAAATACAATTCTATTCCAAAAAAAAATAAAGGAGATTTTACACATTTTACTCTTCTTATGTCAACTGCACCTAGAAGGGAACCTTATTTTTGTTTGACGGTATTCGTTGGTTCTTTCGACAGGGTAAGGATGTATTTTGGAATGAATTTCCGTTATCCCTTGTCAAGTTTGGAGACGAAACGATTTCGTTGTTTTGCCATCTGCAGTACCATTTTCCGTTCTCACAATGCCGAAACCGGTTCATCAAATAAACTCTGGCAAGACAACAATGGTATTTGTTCTACACTGAGAAAAGAGTTTAGTTACATCAACTAAATATGTTTCTCTCAACATATGTTTTGATTATATGTATATGAGAAAATCTCACGAGCTTTCATTATTTATATACATTCTTAAAACAAAATATCGAATCGACTTTAAATTCAATTCATCTATTCAATATCCAATTGGTTACTCCCACTCCAGTCTGGTTAGGGATGTTTGGTTTTACTACTGTGTATTGAAATAAAGTGAAAGCAACTCACATTTAATCGCTCTCATGTGTGCGCATAGATATTGTTACATAACACGTAGCTATGCTATGACTTCTTCTAATATATTTTTATAACCTTTGGTGTCTAAAAATGCCCTACTGCAGAAGTACATGTCAGTATATTTATGTATGTATGTGGTTGTTAGTTAAGTGTCAAAAGAGATTTCGGAAAATCGTCTTAAACTTAAGTAAGCAAATACATACACATATAGATATCCAAATAAGTAAGTAAAAGAATTTTTATAAATGCACAGCTATATACACCCATTTATTTTAAATGCAAATGAAGCAGCAAGGATGTCTCTGTTTATTTTTGCAGAATTGTGAACGTGTAAATATCTTGCAAACATATATGTATGTACATTTGGGTGGTCCAAAAATAGTAAAGTCGGAATTGTAATGCTCTCACCCCTCTTTATCGAAAAAAAGTATACCCCTATTTTTTATTTTGAAATCAAAAAATATTTAGAGGTCGCTCAAAGTTTTCCATACATTTTTATATGGAAAAAACAGCTTTTCGTTGAAATGGTATAGAATTCTTAAAACTAAATATTTTTCGATGGGAAAGCATTTGTTCTCTTCTCTCCATTGCATTTTTCGTGGTTTTTGTGGGTTTATGGCGGACCTATAAATTATAGTTGCAATGAAAAAATGGTTAAATAAACAATTGGTTATTATTATTGGGAATCTCCTGCATATAAGCAAAGTTTTCCCATAGAAAAATATTGATTTTTAAGAATTCTATACCAATTCTACGAAAAGTTGTTTTTCCCCCGCATAAAATACATGGAAAACTTAGGGCGCTTTGAGCGACCTCTAAATATATTTTGATTTTAAAATAAAAAAATAAGATACATTTTTTATCGGTATAAAACAATCCTAGGGGGTGAGAGCATAAAATTTCCGACTTTACTTTTTCACATGCTTTTTTGGACCACCCTAATGTACATAGTAGGCATATGTTTTACGTATTTACATACATACATATGTAGGCGAAAATGAATGCAAATTACACTGATTTTTATTCCACTGTCAATCTGCAACTTATCACTCAGACTTTGGCAGCAATGTTTCAGTAAGGAATGAAAAAAGTTACTAAGGCAAAAGATTCACTGCCTTAGTGGTAAAATAAAGGGCATATGCGTGCTTCTCTGTGAGCATAGATAGATGGCTGCAAATGTTATTAGCATATATTATGGCCTATACGTATATTTTATAAACAAACGCATAGAAATATGGCGGTGAAATAAGAAGGCATAAGCTTCCTTACTTAGATGTACATACAACTGCGCGGCATTCAGTGTCAGTGTACGCATGTGTTTTTGACAAACATATCTATTAATACTTGAATCGTTGCTCATGTACGTCTACATTCACGCCTCATTACGCAATGACACCCAGCACACGTATTCTTAATACAAAAACCGTGGCTCATCGGTTGGTCAAAAAGTTGCGGGCTTAAGTACTTAAGCCTGTCTGATTCTTAATTCGTCTCGACTCTTCTCCATTCTAATCATATTTACATCAATTTCGCTAGAGTTAAGTTTTGTTCATTTTTCTTGCGTTGGGTACTAATGTCTTTATGTGCGTTTCGGTGCTGTCTATCTATCGACCGTTCCATTCATCCATAACCCATAAACTTATCTGTACATCTCAGTCACCACTCAAAGTCACTCTTGTAATTCTTTCCTGCTTTACCAAAAAACGTTGTTGAGTAGCCAATAAATTATTTAGTTGCCACGCTTTTCATTGCCTTCCTTATTGCTTTACTTTTTTTTTGTTGTTGTTTTGGTTTCTTTTATCGTATGATACGTTGATTGAATTCAATTTATTATGTCAATATGATATTCGAAATGTCTGCTATTTTGATAGAGTAATGGATTTTTTTTATTTACTTTGCCACGCTTAGGCAAATACAAGCATTGAATGTATGTAATAATGAGCGCATTCATTTAGATCGTAGTGAAATGAATATAAGGTGCTTATCATAACTATACGACACCCAGGTGTTGACAAGTTTTGACTATTTAATCTTTTATTATTTGATTTGATATTATTCTTTTTAATATGTATCTGTACATGTAGATGTAAGTTTAAAACTTTGTGCAACATTAAACCAAAAATCCATCAAACTGTCGTAAAAATTTCAGGATTTTTTAACAGATTGCTTTTTACCAGGCCAATACAGTTATGGCTTTTATAATAAAAGTTTCGAAATTGTTTTTTGTTTTGACTAGATAATTGTTTGGTATACATACAATCACAGTAAAAAGTTCACTTTTATTTTTTCAGCTAAATTAAGCTGAAATAAAAGGCTTGGCCAGAAAACGAGTAAGTGAATTTGGTATCAATCGAATTCTTAGCTACTTTAAATTTGCACATTTTTATTGTGTCAATTTTTTTTCAAAGTTTACTCAGAATTTGAAAGCGCCTTTATTTTTGCCAAAATTTATTGTGCTTGATTTAACTGTTATCATCTGCCTAAAACAATAAAAGCCAGTTTTTTCAAAAATGCTAGAAAAATAAAAATGAGGTCATTAGGATGACAAGCACACCAACAAAAAATTTGATAGCCTTGACTTTTTAGTTTTTGACATACATCATAACAGCTATTATTGGTCCTTGATTTTGCAAATTTCGAATTTTTTTTTATATGAAGAAAAATGCAGCCTCAAACTTGCACTGTATTATACTAAAATTTTATGGTTTACAAAACCGCGTAGAGAAATTTTTTCTAAAAATTCTGATATGTAATAAAAGCTTAAATTTTTTTCTAAAAATTCTGATATGTAATAAAAGCTTGCAATTTTATGACAGATTGTTGAGATTTGTTTTAATATTGCAAAAAGATTGAAACTTGGATTTATTGATTTTTTTTTGTTAAATAATGAACTATGTTTTTATTAAAAAATAATTGAGATTAAATAATGAAAAACTAAAAAATCAAAACTGGGCAACATTTGGGTGTCGTATAGTGATGATAAGCACTATACTTGTAGATTTTTAATTAGCTTTGATAAGGCAAAAAATAAGAATCCAAATAGCGGTGCGAGTAAAAAAGCTCAATATCACTTTGAAGCAATGCAAAAATTAAATTTTTGGGGGTTTTGAGTTAAATTTGTATATGTACTTTAGCTGGCATAAAAGGTTTTTTAAAAGTCAGTTAAAGACTTCACCCCGCTCTCCACCGAAGCTAGGAAGCATAACGGAAACTTCTGAATTATTTACCCAATATGTATGTGTGAGTTATTATGACAAGTAAAATGTCAAAATGCTTTCTCGTTTGACTCTTCATTCTTCAGATTAAGGCATGACTCTAATTTTCGTTTATGTGGCTGTAGGCGAGATAGTTATAGCTCCAGTATTTTTCCCGGAGTTTCAGCTTGTAGCTCCCGAAGTACTGCTAAATTTTCCAGACCGAGGCGGTAAGATTATTACTATTATTATTATTATGGAAAACTCATGCGACGGGACGACGGTAATTCTTAAGAGAGAGAAGAACATATCCAATGTCACCCTCCAGCTTTCCGAAGATCGCAACTCAGCTACGTTGGCTCTGATTTATTTCCTCTGCTGATATAGTAACTAGTCAGCACTGCATAAGCTCACACCAGTTAATGTTCCAGTTAACAGGTGACAAAAACAGGGATTTTATAGAAACTTAATTGGATACTTTGTATCTGGTATATTTATATACAAGGAAAACTTCCCCTATAAGTTGCATGCATATGACCACACACACCCTTGAACTTATATAATATAGATTTTTTTAATACCGGTCTCTCACTCTACTAAGTGCCGCTTTATAGTGCAACTAAACAAAAAATACCTTAACTCCAACTTCGCACTGCAGTAGTAGTCCGCATACATTTTAGTTTCTATGTAAATGTGACATTTTATCACAAATCAAATAATCCAGTAAGTGTGAAGTGACGACTTGGCTGCATGTCAACACGTCAGCACGCGCTCAAATGTCATTACGTCAATGAGAGTGACATGCAATAAGTTTGACGTGGACTTTCACAACGTTAACTCTGGCGCAGAAACACCCAACAGAGCCAACTCAAGCGCTAGCGTACGGTTAGCTGTTATTTAACGCGCCACCGAGAACAAAAACTGTTGGAAATTTTAGAAATCCGCGAAATGACATTGCGGAATTTTCTCGTCGCTGACGAAGGTCCGTTAGCGGCTATGACATAAAGAACTGCCTCAAATGTGTTTGAATTCAACCAACGGACTTGGGCGTGCAAATGCAGGCGTTCAGGGAACAAGAGTTTTTTCAATTTTTTAATTTTTGCTTTCAAAAAACCCTTCGCCACTTTTTCCTACGCCTAAAGCAATTAGTTTGCGCTTTTTAGCGTTTTTGGTTTGTGTTTGTGCAAGACGTGTCAAAAGACGCTGATGTCTAAAGCAGCAAGAGTGTGAACGGAGTGACGCATGACTGTGACAAAAAAAATCAGAAATTTGCCAAAATATTGCGGTTAAGCGTGAAAAGAAGAAACACTTTTTGTTTCTCATTCGCGTTGCGCAGCCAGCTTGACACCTTGACAGGCATGCCACAAACATGCTCCGACACTTGCAACTAGCAGATATGGAACATATGTTGCTGCATTGTACGCAGCTGGCCATTTTATACCCAATGCTTGTACGGAAAGGACTTAAGCCGATCGTTGTCTGCTTCTGTGTGTATATAATTGTATTAATAACCAGTTTATTAGTTTTAAGATTAAAATGCGGCAAACGCTGAAGAAACGTTAAAAGCATGGTTCACATAAATTGAATTTATTTTTAACCGACTTCCAAAAAAGGAGGAGGTTATCAGTTCGTCGGAATATTTTTTTTTTTTTTTTATGTATGTTACCGCATAACTTTGGACCACGTCAACCGATTTCGATAATTCTTTTTGCATCGGAAAGGTAGTGTCTCAGAGGTGGTTCCATACTAATCTGGTTAAGATCCGATCAGCGGATCATGAGATATATATATATATATATATATTTTATATGAGAGTTGAAGTCGGTTTTTTTTTGCTAAAAATTACTTGTTTTAAACATCTTGCATATTTTTCAGAACAGTTTTCCTAATAAAGTTTCCTTAAACAATTTTTGTTTAACTTCCATATTGTAATATTTAATTTTTTTTTAATTGAAGTTGAAGCTGGAAACTCTCATCAAAATATTTGCGAAATGAAGTTTTATTGAAGATGTTTCGTTTGAAATAAATCATTGAAGTAACTAATTAAATGTAATTGCTTTTAAACAGGTGGCAGCCCTCTTCAAAATATTTTCGAAAGAAAGCTTTCTATAGTTTGATACCTATATTGAATTTTTTTTTTTTTAACTTGTTAATTAAACTGATTTTACTTACCTCAAATTGGTGGCAGCTTTTCTTAATCCGCTTTCGTTTAATTTCCATAGTAAAATATGTTATTTTACTTGCTGCTTAAATCGATTTTGGATTTCTAAATAAGTGGAGGCACACTTCAAAAATATTTTTTAAATAAAGATTCGTTAAACCTTTCTTGTTTGACGTCCATACTGAAATATTTCCTTCAACTTGTTATTTAAATAAAATTTCACTTTTTGAACAGTTCGCCACGCTCTTAGAGAAATGTTTCGAGATAAATCATATTAAACACCTTCCATTTAGTTCGGAGTGGTCAAGAGTTGATCTCTGTATTGACTCAGACTAATTAGAACGAAAGTTAACCAATCAGTAACTCTGAATAAGCCACAGCTTCGATTGCGAGACTTTGGATACAAAATTTTCCTTCAAAATTACACAACAAATCTGGATTAATACGTACAAAAAGATGTACTGGGCATGAAAACACAATCTCGTAACAATTTAGAATTATTCATTTATTTAACACGGGCAAGTCAAAATGAAGGCGTGAAATCACAAAACTCCTATGTTAAAAATACATACATACATACATATGCGCAAAACAAACATATGTACATACACACTAGACATTTTGTGAAAACTAAATGTGGAATTTCCATTTCCTAGCTGCTAAATTTGGCCTGCTTTCTTAACTAAATCAAAGGAGCTGTCAAAATAAAATTCGAAATGTCACAAATATCTCATTCGGACCAATTGCAATTTGTTTATTTGGCAAACGACAAGCGACAAGTGGCATATGCACAAATATCAGCCACTCATTTCCATGCCACAACAGCCATAACAATGGCAGCAAACAGGCAACGACGAACGCAAACACAAATAATTATTTTAATAAATGAACAACTAAACGATGAGAAAGTCCAAATAAAGAAAATGAAAACATAAATAAACCAGCACGCATAATAAAAATAATAATAACACTTAATAATAACAGTAAATGGCAAATCAATGCGGCATAGCCCGTATAACCAAGCTTACGTCAGCTACTGCAGTCAAGCTGCTACTGCCGATGACTACTACTGCCAGATAAATTCAGTGCCTGCTGCTGCAGTTATTGCTGCTGCTAGTCCCTGATCGCCGTGTCGCCGCGCTGTCATAAACTCTACGTTTTTATTTGGATTTGCAATCAGTTTTACAGCAGCCGCAAACAACAAATCTTGCCACTACTCGATAGTGGGTACCGTTTGTTTTGTTGCTTTGCTGTTTAGTTTGCTTTATTTGCCCACAGTGCAGCAGTCAGCAGTCAGGTAAGTTACGATTTATTTGCGTTTAATAAATGTTACGTATACGCCACCATGGCTTATGTACAGAGCGATAAAGTGTTTCGAGTACTTTGAATCGATGAACGGCGGAATAACAACAAGGAATACATACATACATATGTACAGATGTAAACCAGAAAATGTAGCTTGTAGAGTTTAGATCTCATATACAACGAAAGTATACTTTCTCTTATTTATTTCAACTTATTGGGATGCAGTTTGGGTTATTAAATCGGTATCATAGTACATCGTATTGTCTACCACCGTACGATCTACACAAAGTCTTTGCAGCTCTGAGTATATATCCATATTCTGGCTGGTGTGATTTTTAAATGGCTTGTTAGGTCTTACATTATCTTCGAAATTATGTAGGTAATTGGTTGTGGCTATGGCTAATCTTTCTGTATCCCTTTTATAACCAACAACAGTCATCGAGCGGGTAGTTCCAACAAATTAAAGCCTTAATAGCGGCTTGACTGTTTCTGCAAATTCTTATCCTCTCAGTCGGCATCTGGAAATTTCCGTTTAAGGTAAGTAAACAGCAGCCCTTTTAAAACCGTCAGTGATAATGAGCGTCACATTATCAACCATCCCAACATGCTTACGGCCAGCTAGTATTTTCGATCTGCCTGAAGAATAGGTTAATCTTTGGTTAGGTTTGGCTTTGCCGTGGTCTTACCCAGAGGTCATGAGGCATGAGGAAAGCTTTGACTAGATTTATCCCAGCTACCGCTGACTGGCTAACTAACAGCAAAAACAGTTGTTGCAACATTCTTCATACATAGGTACATATGTATGTATGCAGGAGAATTTGCTCAAACTATGATTTCAGATAAATGTGCTTAAAAATAGCTATACAAATGAATGCGCAAATTGAACAGAAATGTACACATACATATATGTACATATGTATTTATGTTTGTATGGCTTAGTACGCATCAGTAAACTGAAATACTGCATTGAAGCTGTCGAACAAAGTTTGCAGTTAATTAATTGTGTTGCAAACAATCAAATAACAATTTCACTTGTTTCATTTTGGTACTTTTTTATTTAAACTTTGTAAGCATAATTTGTTTGCATAGAAATATGTGAGTGCGAAAAGTCATTGAAAGTAATTGAGTTTGTAAAATTAAATGGAAGGAATTTTTTATCGCCGAGCGCACTTGTGCTTAAGCGTATTATAACTTCGTTCACCAAACGGTTGTTTGTAACAGCCATAACGAATCGAGATAGATATAGACAAATGTATACATACGTCCGTCCGCCTGGCCGCCTGGGCACACGACAACTCGAGTAAAAATTGATATATCTTAACGAAACTAACGAAGTATGTTTACTTCTTTTTTTTGTGCGTAGGACGGATGGTATTGAAAATGGGCTGAGTCGGACAATAACCACGCCTACCTCCCGTATAACGGTAGTTTTCAGAAATACGAAAATTTCGATATTTTAGTAACTACTAAAGCTTATTCATTAAAAATTGATATTTACAATGACTTTCCCCTTATGAATTTCTCCCAAATTTTGCCTTGCTGCGACATAGCAAACGGCTGGAAATGTTTAATTTTGCTGCTTATGCAAATTTTAAGGAGAGAAGAAGATTCATTTTTGTTTAATTTTCGTTTTTTCTTTTATATTTCAAAATTTTGCTCATACGCTTGCGTAGGTCAGTAGGCAGAAGGATAGCTTCATATCGAGGTTTTTCGATAAAGATTCCAGCACCTTTTCCGCATCTCCCGGTGAGCCATCTGTCTATACACTTCGAACTTGGATTCCACCTCGAGTCACAAGAGAATAATTGTCCGAATAATCGCGACAACATATCTAAAAACAAATCAAGCGCTAAATGAAAGTGGTATTCATCAAAAAATGATTTCAGTTAAAATAAGAATCTCGCAAGGACTAACACGTTTTCACGACACGCAGATAAGGCCACCAACTATGTAGAAGTAGATATGCGCCAAAGGAGAAGCCAATGCAATGCAGAAGTAGAAAAGTCGAAAGCGAGACTACTAAAAGCAACTAAAATGCATTTAAAACAAGTAAGCTGCTCTATTTTAATTCCTCTCTTAATTATATTCACACTTAAGATCCATTTTCGCCATAGTCCGCTGCTTAGCCACTTAATTCTTTGCTTTTTTAATGCGTTGCAGCTGCTTAATGAGAAAATTGCTTGTTTAATTTAGTTGTTGAGTGCACTTAATTTAAACTTGTTAATGAAACTTGCAGCTTATTCGCCAAAGTGTCGGCATTTACGGACCGGACCGGCTTCTGTCTGGCTTCATCGCTTATCAAGCAGAAAATTGATTTCTTTCAGCTTTATTTCTAAACTTCGTTAAATGAATTTCATTGTTTGAAAGTTTAAACCTAATTACACATGCCTTGGAGTACTTTGTTGGCAATTACTTTGTAAATATCTAAATTCCTTAAAATATAATTCGTTTAAGTTCTGTTAAAGAACAAAAAAGAGGAACAAGAGGATAGTCATGCACGCGAAGAATTCGGAATTTACGGAAAATGGGAAGTATGTTGAACTAAATTCTGGCTTATCTGCTTGTATGTATGTATGTGAGGTTATCTGAAAATAAAAAACTTTAATGAAATTCCTTAAGGCTGTCTATAGCACACCAACTTGTGATATTAAATATTTTAATATAGTCGGCGATTTGGTCATCACATAAAAAAGTGCATAAATATAAGGAAAATATTTTTAAAAGCTGTTGTATTTTGTTGAAGCACATAATGGAAAACTAGCAAAAGAATTAACATGAATTTAGGCAACACAACACGTACCTAAATATTTGAAATTAAAATTAAATCCCAATTTGAATACTTACTAATACATACGAAAATAATAAAACGATGTAGTGTAAAATCCATTTTCCCTGTCTCCTTGACATTGCAGGAGTTTTTATATATACATACTCATTTATTAAAAAGTAAAAATCTTTATTCTTTGAAGAAATTTTCATTTTTGCCTCATTTTATAAGATGTTTTGAATTTTTTTTTTCACCATCCATGACCGTACTCAAGCTGAACAAATGTCACACAGACAGCCAATTTCGGTCTTCACAAATTAGCTGGCAATAATTAATGCAACTAATTACTTGTTGTTTACAACGCCATACAACCAAAGTATCATCTGGCAGAATTTAATAAACAAGCTTAAGGGTATGGGTATGAAATATGTATGTATGTATGAAAGTGTGGCTTGAACGGAAGCGGCTACACACTAATAACAACAGAACAAGAACGTAAACATCAGCAGTTGAAAATTAATTGCCACATCCGTGTCATGACCAGAACCCTCCTGAACAACAGCTCAGCCTCAAATGACTCCGAGAAGTGTTCGTAATATGTAAATGAGCTGAAAATGTGTAATATGAAGAGGGGAATGGGCTAAAAGAAATTGAAGAATAATAAAGAAAGCTAAATTAAGATGCTTTATGCTTTGGTTTATGATACCATTAAAATCTGTAATATTTTACAATTATTAAATAATGCACAAAAAGCCGGAAGCTCTTTTGGGTGGAGACGCTCGTTTCTGCTTGAATGTTTGTTTGTATGTTTATGCATGTATCAAGAAAACTTCCTGAAACTTAAATTTGAAAAATCTTGGAACAACAATACATATTTGTTTAATTAGTTCTTTGTAGTAAAGCAAAAGCAATAAGAGTTCATATGAAAGTAAAAATGTGGAATATTTCAAAGTGCGAAATGCAGTAATGAATATATCTATCTAAATTAAATACTTAACTTGTGCACGAATACTTAAATTTACACTTAAACTTTGTAGATAATTATAAGAAATAATAAGCTTCCTGGGTTTAAGGTGGGCTTCTGGGTATACAGTTACTTTTTATTGTCATATAAAATACACATAAAATTGTTAAGCCTGCAACCATTAGTTCTTTTCCAAAGACTATCCGCCTGTCTGCACATGAGCAGGTCTTGTGATCTTTTGATGCCCTGACACTAGTCAGGCGTTAAAGAGAATGCCCTTCTTGGCTAGCTTGTCAGTTCTCGCTTTACCTTCCACACCATTGTATCCTGGGACCCAATAAAAGTGTTCGGTTTTAGCCGCCCGTTTTGCGATCGTAATCGAATTTATCTTAAATGTAAGCAAGACCTTAATGTCCGGCTGACTGTCCATGAAAATATTTATCAGCTCGCTTGGCGGATTAGTTTCGTGTCTTATATCTGCCGCTTTTTTATTGCAAAGACTTCGGCTTAATAGATACTGCAGTAATCAGGTAGCTTAGGTACTTCGTCCACTTTAGAACAGTCTGGTAGATATGCATTGTTCTCCTATGCATCTCCGCACAACGTTAATAGATATTCAAAGTTTGAAAAAATAACAGTATTCTTCAGTGCTAACATAAATAGGCTGATTGCAAAACTAAGCTATGCCTCCGTTATGCTGAGCTAAGTTTTACTTGATAAAATGTCTGGAAACATAAACGATTGTGAAAGAACTTCGCTTTAGATTTTGCTCACACATACCAATAAGTGTGATCAGAAAAAGATGAATATAAAATTTTCAACTTTAATTACGTTCTACGCTTTCCAAAGATTGTAATTACAAGAAATTGTGAAGAAAAAGAACTAAAAATAAAATTAAACAAATAAAGTGGGAAGCAGAGCAGAACGAACAAAGAATTATCTCTTCTCAACTAGGAGAAAAAATTTGTTCAATAGCGAATAAAAATTAAAGATTTTTGTCACATCTTGTGGCAGTGCAAAAAATTGATGATGAAGATTTAAATTTTTTTTTTGTTTTCGTTTTGGCCCATTGAAATTCGAAATATTTATCTGGCGAAACGTGGCAAAGAAAAGTTTTCAATGCACTCTGCATTGAAGAACAAAATTAATGAAAAAATACATTATTAGCTTTCATTTTTTTTTTTTATGTAAGTAAGTTCGTTGTTGTTGTGGCCCAACTACGTTGATGCCTATCCAAGACGTTGTTGTGTGCATTTATTTTTCTTGGCTCTCGACATGATTAAATTGTAAATTATGAGCGAATCGGGGCCAATGAAATCAGCTGCCGCCATCATCCTCCCTCATCGTTATGCCTTTGTTACATTTGTTGCTATTGTTGTTTTAATATTCACGCCCAGTCTTAACAACATGTTTTGTTATGCAAAATTAAAGTATGAAAAGGCAAAAATCTGTGCATAGCAAGAAAAGAAAAGGAAGCAAACAAAAAAAAAGCAATCTGCGAAGAAAAGCAGCGAATTGTTAAAAAGATGTTTAGCATGAATAATACATAAATACATACATATGTACAAGCAAGTACATTCATACGTATGTATTAGGGTGGTTTTTGAAATGTCACCATCTAGATTTTGTATGGGTTAGGGGTGGCTAATAGACTTTTAAAAAGTTTTAATTTACATTAAAAAAACCGCTAAAATTTTAAAAAATTTTGATTTTGGCCAGCTACAACTCAGCGAGTTGAAACTTGCTCAAAGTAAAAATTTGGAAGAATTTTTGAGGTCTAAAAAAAAATTAAATTTAAAATTTTTATTTTTCAAATTATGAAATTTTTCTCGAGTGTATTTTTATTTACGTAGACGTTGATATTTTAGGGACCACCCTAACGTATATATAAATGCAAAAACATGTATGTATGTAAGAATTTTTTTGTTAGTAAAAAGCTGCTGTACGAGTATAAAATTGGAATTCTTGGTTCGTTGCAGGAATTAAGTGGAGAAGAATTGGCGCGAAAGAACTGCTTTCTTCGTTGCAGCTCAGATTCTGGTGGCAATCTGTAGTGAAAGAAACATTTGTGTCATTAGTGAAATGACTGGAGCGAGAAGTATACACATGACAATGCCACATAGAAAATGCGACTGGTCCAGGATCACGGCGGGATTAGTCGCAAAGAAACGCGCAACTCATACCACTTCAGATTCATTTGCTCAGAATTTTCTCTGTAAAGGCTAATTGTACATTTTCTTCTTAAAATTGAAATAAAAAGTGTGTCATTCGGTTAGGTTCAAATCCGACGGGCCGAGGTTTGAAAATAATTTTGCGCGTTATATTAGGCCAACACCGCATATGAATCTTCGTCGCTTAGGTGAGCTAAAGAGGACTAATTAATCTCCTACTCCATGGAGGCTAGTTTGGTTCTAATCTCCTTAGACATAAGTCGCAAAATTTTTTTGTTGGGTAAGATAGCGACTTACTCATTCATATACGTAAGCATGTAAGTGGGTGCAGTGAAGAAGAGTAGCATCCGCATGATAAGTACCAAGCTCATTTGTAGGCGCTTTTAATGGCTGTGAGCTTATGAGGGTTTTGTTGTTAGAGCTATTGAAATATTTATTTTCTATTGTTCGAGTCGCTCATATGAAACCACAAGAAAGTGCCAAAGAAAAAAAAACCATTTAAACGCACATATGCACTTACATTCACGTTTATGTTCTGATGTTTATCCTCGCTAGCTTTTTTTTTTTGTATTCATAAAGCACATTCAACTCAATAAAATCAATGAAGTCTCTTATTTGAGCGGCTTAATTTCCATTTGAAAAGCCTCTGAATTTTCGTTAGTGTTATCTCTTAGGCGAACATTAAGGCAAATGAATGCGTAGCTTTTTATGTGTGCATAAATGGTCGCATATATCTACATGTACATATCGAACACTGATCTTCAAAGGTGACACAACTCAAAATTACATGTTTGTCACAAATTGCGAAAAACTGTTTCTTAGCACAGTGTTAATTACATATATGGGCAAGGGTGAGTTTAGCTTAGCTTTTTTTCAACAAATTATAACAAAAATTTGCTCCAGTTTTTGCTGAAAAGTAAATAAAAGCTCTGTGTACATTTTTAGCGCATAATTTGAAAAATACCAAATTTCGAATTGTGTCACTTTTGAAGATCGTGTGGGATATGAATAAATATTATGCACTCCTTGAAGCGTAGTCTCATGCAATTTAGATTAGTTTGATGAGCTAGCTTTGTCAATCTCTCTTCGAGCGATTTAATGTGCGCCTAAGTCCCCTTTCAGACACGTCAAGTCTTGAAAGCAATTTTTTTCGCATTCTCTTTTGTGTTTTCTATTTGCTTCCACACGCGTCAACTTTAATTGAATTCAAGTCCTTGGTTCTTTAAATGGGAAGCAACGAAAAGATCAAAAGAGACAAGAAAACTTGAAACGAATTAACGGTACGGAGGTATCTGTACTCTTCCCCTCTCTTCCCACCTCCTTCGCCTACGAACGAGCAGACTTGAAAGCAAGACTTGACGTGTCTGAAAGGGTACTAAGAAAAGCAGTATAAGGAAAAACGTATACTTAGTTTGTTGAATAAATGCGATGCGCTACCATGCGAATTTGGAAAGCCACTCTTTCATAAATTCACACAAGATCGCCTCATCCTCAAAATATGCGCTCCGTGTGAGCGTTCACTGAGGGAAGTATTTCATACGGTGCTCTTTCACTGTGCACCCTATGTTCAACATGTTCTCTGTGGTAGCGCCCATGTCAGTCAAAGAGTAAGGGGCTCTTTAGGCTGATTCATAGTTCTAGTTTTGAAATTGCTTCCATATGATTATTGCTGCGTTTCTCTCCCAGAGAGGGAAACACAAAAACAACCACATACAAAAATAGTTCTGAACTAAAACGATGAGTCCGCTTTTAGAATATTTTATGTGAAATAATATTAGTTTTGCGAATAAGGGATACTATATCTCATTCTCTAAATTTATTTCTGTATATACAAATTTATTTTTTAAATATACGTTACATTTGTTAACACTGTCGCACCAAAATTTTATTAAATTATGGATTTGGACCCAGGTTGTGTATAAATAACGCCTCTATCTTTTTTCGGAACAAGATTCCAAAAAATTACAAAAAATAGAATTTTTTGCAGTACAAGTAATAGTTATGTTTTGAAAAATTTTCTTCCCACGACAAAAAGATACGGTCAAACAGTTGCCACGTAAATCTAGGTTTCCAACTTTGTTGTTGTTGTGAAATTTGTTTGAATTTTTCTTCAAAAATTTAAATGTGGATTTATTTGTTGTTTAAGTATTAGATAATTAACTACACTTTAATAAAAAGTTAATATACATTAAGCAAAAAAATAAAAAAATTAAAACTGGCCAAAACGCGTGACCCTATTTATTTCGCATGCCTGTATACATATATGTATATGTATTTTTACAACGTATCTCCGCGTACAATTCGCTGTTCGCTTATATCCTTTTCTATCAACGACTAATCAATTTATGCTACTTCTGTGCATTAAAAAATTTAGGTAGCAAAAAAAGTATTTTTTTTCGTATAAATGCAGTAACTTGAAAAAAGCAGTGTCAACTTTTGAAATCCGAAAAAGCATACTACTTTCTCTATAGTACTAGTTATAATTAGGAATACGTATCGTATACTTGGGGGAAGATATACGCCTTATCCCCAAAACGGGTAACCAACCTACATCATGTGTGTCTATTAGCTTAACTACGTTCATTCTTAAGACCATCTTAAGGCTATGGGACCTACCATTAGACAAAAAGTTTGATTTTCGACTTTCTCACCCATATTCAGTTTGCTTATGTCAAAGGGAAATAGAAAAATACTGTACATCATTTAGTTTGAAAGCTTGAAATGGTCTTCGAGTCTAAGAAGGTTGGTCTGTTTGCCATCTCAGACATCGAAAAGAACTTTGATAATGCTGCCTATGGATCTAAATCCCAGGAATTGGTTCAAAGAGGCATAGATGTGGAGAGCATGAATAGTTCGGTGATCCTCTATAGAGCTTGGATTACCCTTTATAGGAGGCTAAGTTGCAACTACCATCTTGGCAAAACTCGTATTAAAGCCAATCGAGCTTCAGAAGCCTTTTTTGGTCGGGTATGCGATACCCAAAAGGACACATTTATGCAACTATGCATAAATAACTTTTGTTTAAAGACTGGTTTTCACTATGTCATATTTTGACGTCAAAATTTGGCGACATATTTTGACACAACTTTATCTCCTTTATCCATACCTTGGCCGATGATATTATAGGCCAAAAACAGACATATAGCCGATTTAGCAGCGTATGTACACGACTAAAGACCTATCCGGATCCAAATCAGTCGATAAACCGCTTTTTAATCCCATTTGACAATGTGTTTTCACTTATTTGACGACAAATGCCACTGAGTTTGACATAGTGAAAATCAGCCTTAAGTTATTAAATACGTTGCCTTTAATATACACCTACTCCATATTTAAGTATATATATATCGTTTTTAATGGCCACTTTAGATGTCAATAAGGTTAGCGCACATGCGATGCCAGTTCATTTTTTTACCCCATCTAAATACATACATAACTATTTCATTGCAATGAATCATGCAGAAGCGATCTAATCAATGGAACTGTATTCACGTAAACATTGCCGGAATGGCTCACAAATGTACATGACAGTGTGAAAGTATGTGTGTGAGTGAATTTAAAAAGAGAAACCGCAAATACAACTGCAACTATGTCAATCATACTGCAATTACGCGAAATGACAATTCCCATGTCATTGAATGCATACATATAAGTAGATATGTATAGAGTGCATATAAGTATGCTTTTCGAGAAATGAATCAACGTTCTAATAGTTTTCAGTTAGAAAAAAAACTCATGCTAATGGCTCGACTGAATGTTATGCGTGCTTTACACCCACTTGTCAACGCCATTTATACTTAAATGCATCGAGTGCAATCCTTGTTGAGTGGAATGGAGTGGAGTGGAGTGCCATTGAGTGTTGCTTCAGTCTTGCTCGCTGCCAATGAAGCGCAATTTTTTTTTTTGCATACTGCACTTTAAATACATACTTAGTTACATGTATACATATATACGTATGTATTTAAATACTTCCGGAACAGAATAGAAAAATGTTTATTTCTTCATACAGAAATGACTAGGTGGAAATATTTATGACGATTTGTATAAACTAAAGGTTTGCTCGCGTATTTATAGTAAAATTACCAGCTTTTGCTGTTCCCGGGCACAAAAATGCAGCAATGTAGGGAAAATTGAGAGAGCAAAGTCACATTGCACTTCTTTGAAAAGCTGCTTGTTTTTGCTGCAAAATTTTTTGCCAGCACCAGTTAGTTACAGCTAATTGTAACTAACTAACGCAATTCGTAAAGTTCAATTTTTTGTTGGAGCCAAAAATGAAATATGGAAGAGTTATGCTCTTCATGTTCATTTTTTATTGAAGAATATAATGAATGGTTTCTAACTCGTCCCAGTAATAGATGGACTTCTATTTAGGCTGCCGATTTTTACTTAACTATAAACAACCTGTCAGCGGTTTTAAAACTTGCAAGTTTTGGCTAGTTTAACGTTGGCGTACTTTTGCAAACATTTCTCTCCTTGGGATAAAATGCATACAAATGCACTCGATTTTTGCTGCTGAGAGTTTTCTGCTGGAAGACTTAAATCAGTTTTTTTTTTCAATAAAGTATTTAAAAAAACGTTTAAAGTATTGTTAAAAATGTATTTCGAAATCCTTCCTTAGAAGGATTCCTAATGGGTATTTTTTCTTAGAACTCATTTATAAATAATCACCTATGTATGTATGTAAGAGTATGAGTGTTTATTGAAGCAAACCGAATAAATCGATTTCACAGAAAAATGCCAACGACTTAAGTAGGCAAATAGCGACACACTTATTGCTAAGTACTTAAGCAAACATTTATGACATGTTAAAGAGCTGAGGGTGAAGTGCTGGGCATACTAAAAATAAAACCAACAAGTAAGAAAGCCTAAGTTCGGGCAGAGCCGAACATTAAATACCCGGCGCACGTATTAAATATATGTTTTTCGCCTTACCGAAAGCTACGGCTATATGGTAAGCCGGGGCGTATCAATTTTGAGTAAATTAGAGTCCTTAGATTTCGAAATTTTGAAGTTTCAAGCAGTTCTGAAATTTACCGTTATATGAGAAGCGGCCGTTATTTTAGTCCGATTTCAATAATTTTCAACGGTTTGCTTATATGTGGCAAGCACAATAACCACACCGAGTTTGGTACAAATTGGTAGAACGGTTACTGAGATACATATATGTGATCATAAGTGGGCGGTGCCACGCCCATTTTCCAAAAATTTATCACAGACGTATTTCTTGGTAAAGAATTGTTGCAAGCATCAATTTTGAATAAATTAGCTTCAATATTTACTGATTTATCGAAGATTTTGTATTTCTCTAAATTACCGTTATATGGGATGTGGGCGTGGTTATCGTCCGATTTTAAAAATTTTAGGCGATTTTGTATGCTGTGCGAAGGCCGACAACTGTGCCAAGTTTGGTAGAAATTGGTACAGCGGTTACCAAGATATACACATGTAACCATAAGTGGGCGTGGCTACGCCCATTTTCCAAAAATGTATAATATTATTATTTTTTGTCAAAAAATTATTGTAAATACCAATTTTGAGTGATTTATCTTCAGTAGTTACTAAAATATCGCAGTTTTCGTATTTCTGGAAATTACCGTTATATGGGAAGTGGGCGTGGTTACAGTCCGATTTCGCCCATTTTCAATAGCAACCTACCTTGGTTTAAGGGAAACCTACATACCAAATTTCGTTGAGATATCTCAATTTTTGCTCGAGTTATCGTGTACACGGACAGACGGACAGACGGACAGACGGACGGACAGACAGACATGGCTTAATCGATTTCTTTTTTTATCCTGATCATTTATGTATACATTTGTCTATATCTATCTCGATTCGTTTTGGCTGTTACAAACAACCGTTATGTGAACAAAATTAATATACCCTTGTGCACAAGTGCGCTCGGGTATAAAAATAAGTAGTAATAATAATGGCATAGCAAAAATCTTATATTTGTCCTGTTGTAAAGCCATATTTAAAGAAATAAAGATGAATTCGAGTATCTAGAATTATTTCAATTATTTCTTAAAAATAATGGTTTTGATCCAGAAATAGGATAAAGTGTTCTTAATTATGAGTACCAGACTAAGCTTAGTAACCGAATTCTCAATTATGAGTACCAGACTAAGCTTAGTAACCGAATTAGGTTCTAGATGAAATTTTGAAGTGTGGTTTTAATTCGTATTTGTTTCTGTTATCTTTTATTCTATGGAATCTATAATGTCTAGCTGCCGGTGAAGGTTAAAGAAATACTCTTACCAAAGGTGTCAGGTTAGTAGGTTAGGCACCTGCTCACCTTCTGTAGGAAACTTGACATCATTTAGTAATATCCATAATTATCATCTTCAAATCACATCGCGTTGGATAGTTTGACTTGCAGAAGTTTAGTTTCTGGTGACTATTGATTTCATAGAAAATCTACTACAATTTTCCAGATGTTTTGCATTTCGCAGCAATTGTGGCGAATATGTTAGTGGGAAGGTTCTTATAAAACTAGAATTTGTTTTTAAATTTACTTAAGTTTATGAATCATTTGTTATGGCCCAGCTTCGATCTGTTTGTTGCATCTCTCATGAGCAACGACATTCCATTAAAATTAAAAATTGTATCATCAAAATAATGTTATGAGTCTATAAAAATGTCACACATTTTTGTTGTATTTCTTCTCATCTGTTGACATTGCATACAAACGATCAAAAGTTAAATGGATTTTTTTGGTTCATCTTTAACATTCGTTATACATAATGAATTGCATATACCCTTAACTTATGTTAACAAATATCTTTTGTGACCTCAACGACAAATACATATGTATGTATGTACACTGCCGGAAAAAAGTATTGGCAACAGAGAACTTTTCCCGAAAATTTTTTTATAAAAATATGGTGTAAACTACAATAAAAAACATCAAAATAAAATGTCCCGGCTTAGTGCCTAAAATACAAATTTGTAACTATCTTATCAGATTTTTTAGAAAAATTTTGAAAATGCAGTGTTTTAACCCATTAAATTTTAGTATAATAAAGGACAAGTTTCAATTTGCTTGGCTGATTGTTTCACGCAGTTTTTTCCATACAAAGTACGCATGTTCCCCAAATTTCTTTTGTGTGGATGAAAATAATAAAATTTCATTGTTATATTTTTTGTGTAGTATAACGCTACCTAAAGGTGAAAAGGTGCCAAGCCAATTTTATGAAATTGTTCAGGAGAGACGAAAAATCGATGCAGTTTCGCATTATCTGTCAATCTGCATCAAAAACCTTTAGTTTAGTTTAGTATAGTTTTTTTTTCCTCAAAACTTTATGGAAAATTGAAATAAAAAATTTTCCCTACATTGTGAAAAATTCTCTGTGCCAACAATTTCTTTCCGGCATTGTGCTATGTAGTTTCAAAAATTTACCCTTCGCTTGTTTTGTGGGTGCGCAGTTAAACTTTTAATGACCATTTAATGGCTTTTCACTAAAAGTCTATTAAAACTACAGTGTAATATAGAAGGGCGTTTAAGGAAATTAATGGAGTCCATTATGCTGGCATTTCATATATTTGTACATATATTTGTAGATACATTAAATGTAGACATACTGCTGGATATAGCAACAGTAAATAAATATTACCCGTTTATTTTGAAAATGGCATAAGTCACTACACACCTTTTGTGCTTAAATGGCCGGTTACTTGCAACCGAATGCATCTGTAAATCATTCTATAGTCATAAGCTAATTTCAAAACCGTTTCCCTTTGTTTGATGCTGTTGAACGAATAACGGACGCGTTCGCATACAAGTAACCG
The DNA here is from genome assembly GCF_013731165.1 of Rhagoletis pomonella. Taxonomy (NCBI): domain Eukaryota; kingdom Metazoa; phylum Arthropoda; class Insecta; order Diptera; family Tephritidae; genus Rhagoletis; species Rhagoletis pomonella. Next base: position 65,449,308 of record NW_023458561.1, on the reverse strand, counting down.
GCCATTTAGCCACACGAGGTGTGAAATAACTTATGCCACTTTCAAAATCAGCGCATCGTATGTACATATGTATGTGTGTATATTCAATAGCACATGGTCCGGTGTCCTCTGCTATCTGGTTTTCCGATTTCATACTTCAACTGATAATTTCCAGTTCAAATGCACGTATTCAAGAGGCAAGCATTGGTCCTGTATAAATAAGGGAGATACCGCTATTAATTCAAATGCCAAAGCATAAAGAAATCGAACCAAAGCTTTCGCTAAATCGGCATCGTTTCTCTTTTGGACAAAAAATCAACACCTTTTATAGTCTATTAAATCCGCTTGTTACACTTATGAGAATTTGCATTTCCATGGATATGAAATTATTAGTTATTCATAGCGCAGCGTAAAGTCAACATCCAAGCTGAATTCTGGTTGGCTGATTTTTTAATATATGCACTGCAATAAAAGGAGAGAGAGGGCCATGAAAAGTTCACTTAAAACATATTAAAAGCATTCGTGTTTTACAAGCTGTGACAAGTAAATTGATCCTTGCTAACCTTCTTGCAGACATCATTGCTAGATACTAAATATGGCTGTGTGCTGGTTGAGCCATCCGCCGCCATCTAGCTGACTGCAACAGCGTGTATGTATTACATTGTTTTACAACATATTGTCTCTTAAATAGTTACAGCGTCGGTGTTTACATTCTCCCACAACTGCATACAAACTTAGCAGTCTACTATCACGTAAACAGATTTCTGCTTATAAGCATGCCATTAAGAGTAGACGTTCGCTTAAATTCACCAAAGTGAGTGCATTTGCGTGATATAACCACAAAGTTGCTAAATGAAAACATTGTGGTCTCTGCGAGCGCTGCCTCTGCATGTTATCCGTCTTTCTTTTAGCACATAAATCTCGACTTGTAAAACATCAGTTTACTGCTATAATAAATGTAGTCATTTAAATGTATATACATACATACTTCAATATTCACTGTTTAATGATCAGTTACATGCGTTAAGGTACGGCATTCATTAGCAATTTCCGTGCTGTGAAAAGCCTAAGTAGTTAATAGACATTCTGATAGAAAAACTAATACTCGTGGAACAGCTGCCAGGGCTCACTACATTTTTAACTGCTAGGACCTGAGGCGGAGTTTGATACAATTTTCGATGGCAATCGCTGTTCACTTTCCCTGCCAACCTTGCAAAGCAGTATACAGAAAAGTGACGTTTGCAAATCCAGTAAATTCCTCTCTACTAACTATATCTTTACTGCATTCATGCACATTTTTGAACAACAAATGCTAGTATAATTCGAATACAGAAATATTCAATAAAAGCTCCTGTTGAGCACTTTCTAGGAATACTATCAATTTCCAAGTTGTTGCAACTTAGGAGTGTGACCTAAAAAATCCACCTCAAATATTTCAATATTTCTTTTCAAAAATACTACATGGTTGGTTTCCCTTATACTTATAAACAGGAATGGTAATCGTGAGTAAAATAATTTAAATCTGCATTTAATTATTACTTTATGATTTTTATTTTTCGTTTAAAAATAATAATCATCGAGTTTTTTTTTGCTCAACGGAAATAAATATCATTTGATTTATATTTTTTCGATCACAAATAATGATTACCTTATGATTTTTATTTTTGCGCTCAGCGATGATCATTATTTTTGAGTTTTATTTTTCTACTTAAAATGACCTATTCTCGAATCCGAGGCCGGTGATTATGATGGTGATGATGTTGGTGTTTTTTAAAACCCTTGAAATATGCTCCAAGATTGTAATTTATGGCAGCTTTTTGAAACAGTTTTCATAGAAAGTTGAATAGCTGAAACAAATCTAGACTGTGTTTCATGCTATAATTTTTACAGAGAAGGTATTTCCTTCCGTCATCAATCTTTTCTATCTTCTAATCAATTTACCTTAAGACGAACTTAATCGCCATTTAGGCACTGCGGAAAATATTGTTTTTTTTTTTAGCAAAGGACCTTAAGAACTAAAAAATGTCGACTTAAAAATCTTGATTAGGGTTGCAAAATATATATATTTTAAAAATGTTGACATTTTAGTGAAACTTTGGCAAATTTTTTAATGCATGCAGTTGTTATGAAAACTTGTGTAGTTCCGTCATTGAAAAGTTATTGGGTGGTATGCATAAAACCTAAGCAAATTCTTATTCTTATAATTTCAGACCTTTTACTCAATTTGTTCAAATAAATTTTAAGTGAAGGGGATGAAATTTTAAGAAAAAGCAATTGCTTACATATGTTAAAAAAATAACCCTTCACAACTCCAAGTTTTTTGTGAAAAGATTTGTAAAAAAATTTTGGGACGTTAGTTAAAAAATAGGGAACATTACCTTCATTGATAGTTTGAAATGATAATTTGGTAACAAATAGCTGATTTATTTTCATTGTTTTGGTTCACACCATTTTCTGGTAAAAAGGGTTTTGCAATAAAAATGCTTTGAACAAATTAAAATTTTATATTTCAGTATCAAATAAAATATATGAAAAGCGCGAGGGTTAAAAAATTTATTTGCTTTGATATAGAATCCCGATTTAATTTGTACGTAGCATGCGGTAGTCTAATACTCATTTATATCACTCAAAATTAAAAATTAAAAATACTTCCTTACTACTGTTAAGTGGCTCATGTATGTAATCCTTGCGTAATTTATGTCTAATCCTTACCAAAGTTAGTAGTAAAGATTACTAAAAAGGTAGCAAGGATTAGACATGGATTAGGCAAGGATTACAGACATGAAGCCCTTAAAATTAAGTAGTAAGGACTCTGTTTTTTTTTGAGTTTTGAATTATGTCGTTGTTGTAGACAACCATCGATAGATATATTTACGTAGCAAAAAAAGGGAACACCCCTTTAACGTTTACAGTTCATGCATCCTCTTTGTTGACGCTGCGCTTTCCTTCCCCCCTGTGATTTTTGTTCGTAGAAACTTAATAGCAGTTGCTACAAGTTCTCGGCATTGCTTTGCTTGCTCTCCTGATTGTGATGTGCAAAATAATAGAGAACAGATACAAACATTTTATATTAATTTGCGCTCGTTGACTTTCACTTGACCTGGGTAATCGCTCACTGCAGTAGCATGAATATGTTGCTTAACTTTGAGCTTCCTCACCAACATACATACATACATATGTATTCGATTTTCCGGTTGTTGGAGGTGCCAAAGGTTGCTGCGTGATTGCCATTTTATGGTGTACATTTGTAACCATATACTTGTTAAGCCCTGTTTTCAACTGTTCTGACTGTTATTGTCTCTCACGGCAATGATTATTTGTTTTAGTGCAGCTTCAATTAGAAACTGATTGTTATTTTGCGAACGTAGTATGTAATTCGCAGTATTTTACAACGCTTTTATCAACTTGCAATGTTGTGTGTCCAGAAACTTTCAATGTTGTGGATCCAGAAACTTTCAATGTTGTGTGTCCGACACCAAAGCAAAGCTTTGAAAAGTTCCTATAAAAAGCATAGTGCATAGGGCGACAGCTGTAGTGAATAAGGTGAGGTAGATGATATCTAGATGTCGCCCTATGTACTACGTTTGCTACAGCGGAAATAGACGACACGCTATTTCTTTAAATAAAATTAATTGGTGCTCGTTTGTATGTACATACATATGTAAATGCATGTGTGTTCACCTTTCTATTAATATCGTTGAATTATTTTAATATCTATTGCAAACTTTTATTCAGACAGGACTAAAAAGTAGAAAATAAATAATATAAAAAAAACTTTTTAATATACAACGCTTTTATAAATGGACTAAAAAGTAGAAAATAATATTTCTCAGTCCCATAGAGTTTGTTTTGATAACTTTTGATTTTGAAATTTTAGCAAAAGTCATTATAAACAATCTATGAAATTGAAAATGAAAAGCGTGGGGCGCATGTAATATACTTGAATTGATATGAAAAGTAATATATGTATGTATGTATGTGGGTATATGAATAACGACCGCTTAAAATCGATTTCAAAGTTCTACTTTCGCTGTAGAAATTTTAGGTCTACGTTATGTAGTTTGACTATTGTCAATTAAATCGAATGCTTTGTATTGCATGCGCTCCACGTTTTTCATTTTCAATTTCATAGATTGTTTATAATGACTTTTGCTAAAATTTCAAAATCAGAAGTTACCAAAACAAATTCTATGGGACTGAGAAATATTATTTTCTACTTTTTAGTCCATTTATAAAAGCGTTGTATATTAAAAAGTTTTTTTTATATTATTTATTTCCGAATTATTTACATTCGAAATGGAATAAAATATAATGTATGGCTAGAGTAACATTTTACAGCTTAAAATGGAGATTTAGGAATGTTAAATTGCTGCATTCAACTAATCTAAAGTTATCGAGCTGCTGTTGGAAAGATTTGTAGCAAATAACTTGAAAAATTAAAATTGTAGCTCCGGAATCAATAAACTGATGCACATGCATTTGTATGTAGCCAAGTGTGGCCAGAAAAGGGATAAAAACGAATGCTTTCACTGTAATTAATTTTTAAATTCCTTCTGATCGATTTCATTTTATATCTACATATGTGCGCACAAGCATTCATATATAAATATGTGCATATATGCAAAGCTGCATAGTCAGGTTGACTGCACATTTCACTTTCCGGTCGGCAAGATGTGGCAACGAGCGCTTGCAACAACTATGTAGCAGTGAATACATATATCTTTTGTTGGCACGCAAGCATCCATTCAGTAAATCCAAATATCACAGCCAGATTACTGTTTTCAACGTCAATGTTTTAAGGATAGACCTACATAAATATGTATACCTCTACATATACATATGTATGTATGTATATGTGTACATGCATCGACGTGTTCGCGAGCTTAAATGCAAGTAAAAAATTTTATTTTCTCAGGAAATTTCACTCAGTCTCTTTGTGAAATAAGCTCAAAGAAAGCAAGTAAAGAAAGCTACTCAATATTCATAGATTTTCAGCAGCTCAACGCCTTTCTCATCTATGTTTGGCATTTAAAATGACGTTCTTGGTGTGCGTTTATTCATTGATTTATTTTCTTAATGAAGCTATTGGAGCGTTAAGTCAGTCAGCTTATTCGAACGTTCATCCTGCATACTCAAGAAAATTAAAAAAAAAACGCTATACAATTGCTCATCGCATATTCGTTATCGCTATTGCTTTTGTTCTTTCGATTGGTTTCTATTGTTTTTGCTTTGTTGATTGGCGGTGTTTACATGTTGCCATCAAACAGAGCTACTGTCTTCGAATATTAATATACCCGATTTACATGAGCGGATTTATATTTTTTTTTTTTGGTGAGCATGGGCCATGTATGTGGATTTTCTATTCTGCTTATTCGTTTGAGCTTCAAGTGACAGAGTATGCCTACTTCTGGTTTCAGTGAGATGAAATAACGTGTAATCACTTACTCTTCCAAATTAAATTACGAGTTCTTAAACGCAAATATGAAATGGAAATACGCCCTCCGTTATTTGCTTATTTTCTGTGGAGAGTTGCTTGTTTTCCCAGAGTAAAAAATGTACCCCCGTGGCCGTTATTCTGCGTGCTTTTTCCGTTGAATTTAATTGATGTCTAACAAACAATTGTCGGTCTCAGTTGTATGCCATCTCTTATAGCCAGAAACTTTCTCATGAGAGAAGTACATCGGGTTCGCCGTTCTTCTAGAGAGGCGACCAATATTGTAAAACTTAATGTTGTATAACTTTTAGGAAGTTTCGTTTACCAGTAATCGAACCCAGGAGCCTTCTGAGGGTTAGTATTAAGATATGTACATATCGACGGCTGGGTGGAATATCGACCTATCTGGGCAGCCGGGTCGAAAACGCGCTTTCTCAGGGCTCAAGAATGCCCTACTTTGGATGAAGAATGCTGTACAGCACAATTTGATTAAAAGTGCCTTATTTCAACTGAAAATACATATATTGAAAATATATTGAGATAAGGCGTTTTTGTACACAATTCTGAAATAGGGCGGTCTTCAAATAAATTATGAAATAGGGCGTTCTTGAAAAGTTTTTTTGTGATAGGACGTTGTCGAACTGACTGCCGAGGTAGATCGATCTTCCATTCAGCCGTCGATATAACACATTTTTTTGTTACCTACCACCAGGTCGTATACGTAATTTTTTGATTCAGTCGAATTTACAACTGGGGAACAAACTCACCAACAGAATGCTACCGAAATTATGTTTCAAAAAGCTCTACAAGGTAATAATCCCCGAAAGGAAAACTTCCAGTGTCTGGTATACTGAAGGAAGCACGCTCGAGGATGACAATGCAGATAGCATTAAGAGCACGAGATTCTTTCGAAAATATATCCAGACTTATGGACAACTGAATAACTCTACTGAACCAGTTCAGCACGCATAACAGGATCGCCCTTTGGTGGTTACTCGGAGAAGAGGAGTTTGATGGCAACTCTCTAAAAATATGGGTCCCAACGGAGCTTATGTAGTTATATGATCCATTAAAAAGATACACAGCAGAGCTTCTAAGGGAAAAAGGTAGTCTAAGCAATTTATAGCATTCTTCAGAGAAATCTCGGAACAACTTCTGGATTTTAGTCAAGAGGCTCTGAGGACTTTCACAGTCTATGGACGAAAAAATTGCGAAAAAAGTCTTGTTTATTTTTTTTTTTAGTTTAGAAATTCTCTGTTGGCAAATTAAAGAAACTAACTGGTATGCAAATAACAATGTACATACTACGTATTTATAGAAGAAAAAAAAAATATTTTTATTCATAACCATTCATCACTGGCATGCACAAATAAGTGCCCGACGAGGCGTGATAATACTAACAAATTATTAGCACTGGCAAATATTTTTATATTCATGCAGATGCATGTATCACCTGACATCTCAGGAAGATTTTTCACAAATGCACAGCTCTTCAAAGGCTTCAACATTTCCATATAACAACATCAACAACGCAGCAGTTTTAAGAACTCACATCTACATGTATAGGTATTTCTATACGAATGTTCACTTCCGCTCAACGGTTTTCTTTGCGCTTTGTATTAAGCAACTCAAACAAACTATTTGCTAAATGAGAAAACGACAATAAAAGCTACACAAAAATATGTATGTACATAAGTATATACATCAATATGCAACGAAGATGGCAAGCAAATAAGAAACAAATTATTTGAAGAGAATTGCATTGCACATAACAATGTTGAATACGGGCTTCCGTTGCAAAAAGAAAGTATGTAGATATTTACTATTTTTATATCATGCAGTAAGAAGTTGTAGTGTGCGGGGTGAAAGAGGGCATATGGACCATGTCATAGTGTGCGGAGCATATTTGTAAATACATAAATAGTTTACATAATAGTCCTTAACCATATTTCACACTTCGCATATCCCTAACTTCTGGTCGACCAGATAAAGCTGATTATTTACATAGTCCCCATTAATCAATTTCCAATTGCAAAGAAAAATCTATTCATTTTGTTTTTCACCCCAGCAATCAATGAGATGTGCACGACGCTCATCAATCATTTTCAGCTCACTTAAATTAGCACACACACCCTTTATGCGCACCCAGCATAATCATCTGCTTTTATAAATCGCTGACAGCTTTGGTAAATCACTTTTCTTATTTATCTTTCACGCTACAAGTATAAGTGAGCATACCACATATTGAACACATCTCGAAAACAATGCCGACCTTTGCTTTTACTCCAAAGTTGACGAAATGTATCAACTCTTATTACAATAGTGGTATTCATCTAAACCGAAAACTTTATCAAGCAGATATTACACTCTGTTACATGAATGCCCCGTACTCTCTTTGCGTTATCTTCAGTTTATCAAGATTGTTCAGTGAAAACGTTGGAGAAATTTAACAGAAATGCAGAAACGAGTTTCCATAAAAATGTTTACAATTAATTTACAACTGTTACTCAATTATTAGATTATACGGTGTATAATGCATTTGTAAGGTTTGATGAATATCCGCAGTATCCCCTTGTTTATACATATGTATGTATGTGTGCATACACATGTGTATATGTTCGTCCTTGAATCTTAATCAGCGGAACAGTTATGCATGTTGAATTATTCATCAATAAGAACCCTTTTCTTTCTATGTCCTGACGAACCCAAACGGGAGATATACAAACGTACATACATAACATAAATATATGAATATGTACATACGTTAGACCGTACCACCTCACAACCTAACGAAAAAAAGTTCGTCGTACACCCCTGAATCTAAAATATGTTTGTAAGCCTTAATAACGGCCTCGAAAATTCAACCTATTCGGCGCAAGTGCCGCATTATAGTGAGATGCTTTATGCAAATTGTTTGGCATGAGGCTTTGTAACAAATCTTTGACGCTTGACAATCCAATTTAGGGATGACCGTAAACGTAACACAAAACCTTAATGTGATAAAAAATTTATAATAAAAATGGATATGAACGACGAATTTTTGGAGCAAACGGGGCTATTTTTGTATTTGTATAATATCAGTTGGTGTCATATTTTTATTAGTTTCACTTATTTGACTTTTCAAGAATAAAGTCGACACCACAATCACTATCTATGTAGAGAGGAAATTCTTAACCTTACTTTATTATGATCACATAACCTACCTAGTGCGTTCTTTTGGAGGCAATATAGATTTCGGTATACTGTTTTTTTTTTTTTTTTAATACGAATCGAACGAGGAAATCTGAAATAAATAGACACCTTTCGAAAAAAACCGTACAGTGATTTCAACTACCTGTCCATGCAGTCAGTTCGAATACGCCCTATCTCAGAAAATGTTTCAACAACGCTCTATCTCAGAAAACTTAAAAAAAACGCCCTACTTCTTAATTTGACTGAAAAACGCCCTATCTCAGAATTTGGTTGAAGAACGCCCTATCTTAGCTGTCGATTCAAAAACACTCCATCTTAGCCTGTTTTCAATGTATTTTCGTTTGAGATAGGGCGTTTTTCAATCAAATTCTGAAGTAGGGCGTTCTTGAAAAGTTTTCTGAAATGGGACGTTGTTGAACCTGCTGCCGGGATAGGTCGATCTTCCACTCAGCCATCGATATGTAGCTTCGGGTATCCCTAAATAAGTTCATACCAGTTTTCTCAGAACTTCCCTATTTAATGGTACGTCGTCAGCATAGCTAACCACGCGACAGCCGGGTTTCTCCAAACTGCATCCCAAAATATATTACGGAAGCTCCGCCCAACTCTACCGCAATAGCTCTGTTGCAAAGCATGCGATAAATAAACCTGACTACATATGTAGGTATATTCTGACGTTAAATTTATTTATGGAATTTACGATTGTCTCAATCTGTACGTTAATGTAAGTTCCATCGATATCATTGCTTTTAACTGTGCGTATAGCAAAATTTTCCGATCTGCTCTGCAGTAGGCATACTGATTTTCTCATAAAAGGCGCTAGGGACACCGTCTCATTGGCTTAATGCTTTACCAGCTTTTTGTACGAAGGCATATCTGACCAACGCCACTTTAAAAAGACGACCATTGGAATGCCAAATATTGGAATGCTGCCGCTCACCACAGTTTTTAACCGCCCTTAGCATACAAAACTTTATGAAAAACGAAGATAAAAATGTTTGAATTAGACAACTTGTCAAATTTTGTTTGAAGAAAAATACATATCAAACCGAACTTCCCGAAATCTTAACGAAATCTTTATTAGTATCTTATTTCTGTAACGATTTTTTTACGAATATTCAAAGAAACTTATATGAAGTGATTGCCACGAACTCGTAAACAAATTTCTTTACGAAAAATAAAGAAAATTCTAAACAAAGTCTGCAAGAAATTCTTCACATAGCAGCATTATTTTCATTGCTTTATCGATTTTCTTCCAAGAAAATTCGGCAAAAAATCGGATATTTACGAATTCTTTATTCCAAAAAAATGGATAAAATTGATAACGAAAATAATTGCTGATAATATCTTTACAAGGGCCTACCCGAATATGAGTCGCACGATAAGATCGATTGAGCTATCTAATTTTTGTTTTGTTCTGTAGCCTCTCATACACCTTTATGGTATTAAACTATGTACGCATAACTGAGTATACCAATTTTGTTTGGATAGGCCTTAATGTAGTTGTGTTACCATAAACCCAAAATACCTTGAAAATCTCTAATAACTCGAAACTTTTACTGTAAGCTTAAAATTTGTATGAAATTTAATTTCACGTGTTTATTGCCACAAGCCCTTAATTGTTTTTAGATTTCACCTTTCATCTATAATAGAAATAAGTTAGACGCCATTTTAATAATCACTTACAAGTTTATAACACTTTGGTTGGATTATGACGGTGCTGCATTTAAATTTAGAAACCATATGCACAGTACACTCATAACCACACAAGAATATACAAATTTGCTACTCAGCCACCATATGCAGCTTTACGATGGCGGTATTCAAACAAATGACGGCATCATCAACAACAAATGGCTAAATGTCGCGGTGGCAACAGCAAATTGCCTGTCCCATCGGATGCTTGCAAATAATAGTCTGTTTAACATGACCACATACAATGCGCTTTAACAAGATAATAACAACAACAATAAACAAACTACATACATATGCAACACACTAACGCTGAGGCAAACAAACAACACTTCAGATATGCAAATAGATGGGCTTTGGTGCTGGTTTCTATGAACATACACTCGTTTCTGCATATCTGTGCATATGAGTGCATGTAAACACGAATACATATACATATCTACGTATGTATGCACTTACATATTTGCATTATGTACATATGTAGTATATAAACAAACTCATGAGCTCACAGTCAGCTTGCACATTTAGCCGTTGGCATTTGCTTCTTCACCGCTTGTCGCAAATTCAATTAGTTGCCATCTTTTACATAGTCTCTTCTTCTCAGCTGGCTGCACTTTTTGCACTTGACGACGCAGCACCGCCTAATGCATTTTACGCTAATGTTGCAGTCATTAATTATAAGACATATACAACTGAATGTGATTTTTTTTTTACATATGTACACACATATATATGCGCGCGTGTTTTTCCAAGCATTTAAAACTTATGCGGCAAGTTGGCAACATTTATCAAAGTAATCTCCAGCATCGCCTCCATCGGCTCCAGCGCAAGTTGGTTGCTTACTTTACCAAGTTGTTGCATTTGTAATCGCCGCCATCTGCAGTTGCATGTTTTATTTTTTTTTCGCAGCTCGTAGCTCAAACAATGGCAAACGCATCTGATTGCGGGTATATTCTTTCGCTGCATTTCTAATTTTTTACTACTCCTCTATTCCGCCCATTGCTTTTGTTATTTCTGGTGTTTTCCCTAAGCGCACCTTATCAGCATTGCACTAGCAACAATGTCTATAGACTGATAACGACTTGTGGTGTTGCGGTGTTGCGGGGGGGGGCAGATTAATTTTGTTGCGATAGCTAATCTAAGCTAAACAAGCTGAGTGCCGCTAAACAAACGAAGCATCTGCGTTGTGAAGCCGATTGTAAATATCCATATAATCGCTTAAGTACGTAAATGTTCAAGCGAGTTATGAAGTTTTAGTAAAACCAATACGAAAATTACGGAAATAAATTATGAGAATGCATTTTGCTAAGGGATAATAATTATCTATTTACGAATGCGAAATATTAGGAGAAAATGCTGAATGCAAGCAAAGGAAATTTTAGTAAACAGCATTTGATAGAAATATTTGTACACATGTACATTTTGAAATTTTAATCTTCTGCCTTTATCGGATGTTTTTTGTTGTAATAGAGTGGAAATTTTATTCGTGCTTCGCCGGACCCGAAGTGATTCGCTAGCTATTATCGTTAGTTGGCAATTTATACTGCAACCTTTGGCGGATAAGGGTAAAACACAGTGCGTATCTTACTTTCACAAGCGGCGAAGTTCAGGTGGCCATTGGGGAGCCATTGCTCATACCTCCCCAGAATCTTCAAGCTGTCGATGTGCCCCTAATGATTCCTTAAGCTAGGAAACCAGCCCCAAAAGATACAATCAAAGAGTAGGGTTCAAAGTAGCGTAGAGCTACAATTCTTAACAGATTTTTGATATATATTTTTTTTAGTGCAGAGAAAATAGCATTTTTAAAGAAGGTTGATTCTCCTATTTCTGTTGATGAATGTTGCATAGTAAAAACTAGTTTCAACAAATTGTAAGGTTTCACGAAAACCTAAAATTGGCATTGATTTTGAAGCACTGTGCGGTCGGTGGTCAGCGAACTATCTAAAATTTAGATTCTAAATAGTCGACAGGACTGACAGGATTAAACAAGGAGTCCTACTAGGTGGTCAACTATATCCGCTAAGCTTTCTCTGGCACCGGAGGGAGCTTCCTTGAAGTGCTGCACTAAACATAGTTGATATTATCGTCCGTCTTTGGAATTGATAGGCTGTGCTCAAAGGTAAATGGCTTTTTCACTAATCTCTCTCCCTTCCTAGTTAACAGCACTGAGCCTAACAGAAAAAAGGGTGAAACCGCAATTAGACAACCACGTTGAAGACACACCTTCTTCCAGGCAATTGGCAGCATTCAAGGCAATTAGCTGACCGGTTCTAAAATTTTGCTGTGCCTCTTTGATCACCGGTGAATCCACTGTGAAAACCACTGCAATCAAATCTATACACAAATAATTTCCATTGCTCATTTTACTTTTTTTTTAGTTTTTCGTCTATTACTTATAATTATTAGAATAAATATTGAAAATAATTGTTTAAATTACTTTTGATCTACGGCCCCGTTGGTAGATTGCCGCAAGTGGTCGCACAACCAATTTGGCCAATTAAACTTTATGGGACGACAACGCGTTCGTCCATCGAATAAACGCAAGCAGAAATTTATGCCGCTTTCAATGAAACTGACATGCACGGGGAAGTGATGTGTGTACGTAGAAATACTTTGGCATCAAAATGCTTATTCGAAACTATTTAGCTAAAAGAAAAGCAGAATGCCTATGAATAATCAACATTTTATATGTATGTATATATGTTTGTATTTATGTAATCATCAAACTGGCTATCTTTAATTTTAATTGGCATTTAAATTGTGTTCAATCAATGCAACTAACAAGCAAGCAAAAACAACAATCTCAGGAGCAAGCAGCAACAGCAGCAGCAATAACAATAAACACAACTGCTGCTGCAGCACTCGTTTAAAAGCCATTGGCCAGTAGCTGAGATTACCAATGGACATGCTTAAAAAGAATCAGATAAAACCACAGACCCGCTGCAGTTTCGTCTCTTTCGAAGACGACGAATATTTTTTTCTCTTTTGTTGTTATTTTCATAGTGGTGGCCACCGAAGCGCATTGCAATGACAGCATACGGACACATGCGTGCCTTACTGTTGTGCCGATCGCCTACCGATTTCTGCCGTTGTTGCATTGGAATATAAATAGCGGGGCTGTCAGCGCTTACTTTGCTTACAATGAATAGCGCAGGCAGGCGCACAGCGAACAGACAGCTGAGCGAACACCGGTGAGCTTGGATATTTGAAATGCAAATTTAAAGGAAAAACGAATACGATTTTTTTCTTGCCGGCAGCGATTATTGGGTTGAAGATAAAATACAGTTGGTTGCATGGTAATGAATGAATAGATTGTCATCGCAGCAAAAGGTTGCGCTCGAGTTCAAATCGTGTACACTGCATGATTTTATATACAAATATGCTGCTTTTGTGTGTTGCAAATACTGAGAAGAATATTACGTGAAAATTTGAGTGCTAAGGAACAGCTGTTTTTTGTTTGAAACTTCATAAATATGTATGCACATATTTAAAATCTCATTTAGGTTGTTGGTATTTCCGACAGGGTAGGAGTGTGATGTGTTGTGGTGCGATTTTCCTCATCCATTGCCAAATTTAGTTTGGTTTCTTCTAGTTGTACTACCAGCCGTGTCATTTTTGGTTCTGCAGAACCAAAACGTGTTTAACAATACATCCCATATTTAAATGTTACTTTTGGGTTAGCCAAAGGTTCAATTTAATATTGTAAAAGCTAAATTTTTTGTCAAGACTACAAAATAGTCAAAAGCACACATATGCTGGGTACAAGCTTTACTCTTTGGGGTCTAATTAAATCTTCGGTTTTTGCAAAAGTTTTAAAATAAAAAGCTTTTTAAAAATTTTGGGAATTTTTGAAGGACTGAGAACAGAGAAAATTTCAAGGTTTTTAACTATCAAAGCTTACTTGATGGATGTTATGTGTTTAAGATCCTTGCCTTTAACTTAATCGGCCGGTTCAACAAGCTACTTTTTATTGGATATCTAGACAAAATCCGTAGGAAAGCCACCCGAGCATTTTGGTCCCGTGGACTCCACTGCATATTTTTGTCCAAGCTTACCAGCTTTGCGGAGTTTCTATTACTAGTACTATTCATTAGAACAAACAACACAAAGGTATTTTGGGAAAACATAAAGATTAGGAATATATAGGAATTATGACTCTATATTAAGCGAAATGTGTTTTTTAAATGGAATTCTAGGCCAAAATCACAAGCCGAGAGATTTGGTCAAATGGATCAACTCAATTTGATTCCAGTTGTGTACACTGGCACACAGATGGGTCAAAGATGTTGAGCAAAAGAGGTGCGGTTGTCTATGGAGACGGCACCAAAATTTTCATTGCAATTTCAACCCTCAGCTTTTGCCATATCAAAATTTGAAAAAAACATTGGCCAGGCTAGGGCTGAAATACTTCAAAAATTCCACAGCTGAACACTTTTGCAACAGAAAATCGTCTACCAAGTCATGTCATGGTTAGCATTTAATAGGGATGCTAATTGTATCTTGCCGTCAGGGTTAGGCTAGGCCACGGTGTCCCTGTTTTCTGTTGTATCCAATAAATTAACTAACTGACTAGTCGAACTAACCCAGCAAACAATTACTTAGGAACTTGGCTAATTTTGTTTTAAATTTTTGACTGAAACAGAGAAAGTTTAGGCCACTAAATAAACAAATTTTGATGAAGTGAAGCCAAAACATCTAAGTGTTTGGCTATCTCGCATGCAAGTTACACAAAAGGCAAAGTTTAATTGAAGCACTAAAATGGCCATTGAAATGTTGTTCAATTAAGGAATTTTATTAATCTAATATATAAAAATCTCGTGTCACGGTGTTAGTGGTCGAACTCCTCCGAAACGGCTGGACCGATCTTTATGAAATTTTTTGTGTATATTTGGTAGGTATGAGAATCGGATGTAAAGTATATTTCATATCGCTAGGTTCAGGGGGCGTGGCACCTCCCATACAAACCGATTTTTTTATACCGTATA
>NW_023458561.1:65431091-65433926 GCF_013731165.1 Rhagoletis pomonella | reverse complement strand
GTGCAATCCGTGCATCGTGCAAGACTTCGAGAATACCCCTATTGTAAGCAAAGTAAGCGCTGACAGCCCCGCTATTTCATATTCCAATGCAACAACGGCAGAAATCGGTAGGCGATCGGCACAACGGTAATGCACGCATGTGTCCGTATGCTGTCATTGCAATGCGCTTCGGTGGCCACCGGTATGAAAAAAAAAAACAACAAAAGAGAAAAAAATATTCGTCGTCTTCGAAACAGACGAAACTGCAGCGGGTCTGTGGTTTTATCTGATTCTTTTTAAGTATGTCCATTGGTAATCTCAGCTACTGGCCAATGGCTTTTAAACGAGTGCTGCAGCAGCAGTTGTGTTTATTGTTATGGCTGCTGCTGTTGCTGCTTGCTCCTGAGATTGTTGTTTTTGCTTGCTTGTTAGTTGTATTGATTGAACACAATTTAAATGCCAATTAAAATTAAAGATAGGCAGTTTGATGATTACATACATACAAACATATATACATACATATAAAATGTTGATTATTCATAGGCATTCTGCTTTTCTTTTCGCTAGTTTCGAATAAGCATTTTGATGCCAAAGTATTTCTACGTACACACATCACTTCCCCGTGCATGTCAGTTCCATTGAAAGCGGCATAAATTTCTGCATGCGTTTATTCGATCGACGTAAGCGTTGTCGTCCCATAAAGTTTAATTGGCCAAATTGGTTGTGCGACCACTTGCGGCAATCTACCAACGGGGCCGTAGATCAAA
Organism: Rhagoletis pomonella; assembly: GCF_013731165.1. NCBI lineage: Eukaryota > Metazoa > Arthropoda > Insecta > Diptera > Tephritidae > Rhagoletis > Rhagoletis pomonella. The sequence continues at coordinate 65,433,180 of NW_023458561.1, read as the reverse complement.
AGCAATTTAAACAATTATTTTCAATATTTATTCTAATAATTATAAGTAATAGACCAAAAACTAAAAAAAAAAGTAAAATGAGCAGTGGAAATTATTTGTGTATAGATTTTCTTGGAGTGTTTTTTACAGTGGATTCACCGGTGGCCAAAGAGGTACAGCAAAATTTAGAACCGGTCAGCTAATTGCCTTGAATGCTGCCAATTGCCTGGAAGAAGGTGTGTCTTCAACGTGGTTGTCTAATTGCGGTTTTACCTCTTTCGGTCAGGTTATACTCAGTGCTGTTAACTAGGAAGCGAGAGAGATTAGTGAAAAAGCCATTTGCCTTTGAGCACAGCCTATCAATTCCAAAGACGGACGATAATATCAACCATGGTTAGTGCAGCATTTCAGGGAAGCTCCCTCCGGTGCCTGAGAATGCTTAGCGGATATAGTAGACCACCCAGGACTCCTTGTTTAATCCTGTCAGTCCTGTCGACTAATTAGAATATAAATTTTAGATAGTTCGCTGACCACCGACCGCACAGTGCTTTAAAATCAATGCCAATTTTAGGTTTTCGTGAAACCTTACAATTTGTTTAAACTAGTTTTTACTATGCAACATTCATCAACAGAAAGAGGAGAATCAATCTTCCTGAAAATTGCTACTTTCTCTGCACTTTTATCTAAAAAAATTCTATCAAAAACCTGTTAAGAATTGTAGCTCTACGCTATTTTGAACCCTACTCTTTGATTGTATCTTTTGGGGCTGGTTTCCTAGCTTAAGGAATTATTAGGGGCACATCGACAGCTTGAAGATTCTGGGGAGGTATGAGCAATGGCTCCCCAATGGCTCCCCAATGGCCACCTGAACTTCGCCGCTTGTGAAAGTAAGATACGCACTGGGCTTTGCCTTATCCACCGAAGGTTGCAGTATAAATTGCCGACTAACCAAAATAGCTCGCGAACCGCTTCGGGTGCGGTGAAGCATGATCAACAAATAAAATTTTCACTCTATTACAACGAAAAAACATCCGATAAAGGCAGAAGATTAAAATTTCAAAATGTACATGCGTATAAATATTTCTCTCAAATGCTGTTTATTAAAATTTCCTTTGCATGCATCCAGCATTTTCTCCTAATATTTCGCATTCGTAAATAAATAATTATTATCCCTATGCAAAATGCATTCTCATAATTTATTTCCGTAATTTTCGTATTTGTTTTACTAAAACTTCATAACTCGCTTGAACATTTACGTACTTAAGCGATTATATGGATATTTACAATCGGCTTCACAACGGAGATGCTTCGTTTGTTTAGCGGCATTCAGTTTGTTTAGCTTAGATTAGCTATCGCAACAAAATTAGTCTGCCCCCCGCAACACCGCAAGTGGTTATCAGTCGATAGACATTGTTGCTAGTGCAATGCTGATAAGGTGCGCGTAGGGAAAACACCAGAAATAACAAAAGCAATAGGCGGAATAGAGGAGTAGTAAAAAACTAGAAATGCAGCGAAAGAATATACCCGCAATCAGATGCGTTTGCCATTGTTTGAGCTACGAGCTGCGAAAAAAAGGAGCAGTCCAGCGCCTTCGTCTTGGCCTGCAGGCTGTATCGGAGATACAGCCGCTAAATTTAAACGTAGAATACGTGGTATGGTTAAGAGCATATCCAAGTAAAAAAACAAAAGCACACACTAAGCAAAAAATATCGATAACAAGAGCGATAATAATATCGGTAGCAAAATCGATAAAAACATCGATAAAGAAATCGATGGAAATATTGATATCAAAATCGAAAGCAAAATCGATAGCAAAATCGATAACAATACTGATTACAAAATCGATTACAAAATCTATCAAAATATCGATTACAAAATCGATAACAAAGTCGATAACAAAATCGATTATAAAGTCGATAACAAAATCCATAACAAAATCCATAAAAATATCGATACCAATATCGATAGCAACATCAATAAAAATATCGGTAACAAAACCGATTAAAGTATCGATGACAAAATCGATAGCAAAATCGACTAAACAATCGATAACAAATTCGATAAAAAATATCGATAACAAAATCGATAAAAGTATCGATCATTATATCGG
>NW_023458561.1:65427632-65431081 GCF_013731165.1 Rhagoletis pomonella | reverse complement strand
AATAACGACAGCAAAATCTATAAAAATATCGGTAATAAAATCGATAAAAATATCGATAACAAAATCGATAAATAATCTATCATAAAATCAATAACAGTGTCGATAACAAAATCGACAACAAAGTCAACAAAATATCTATAACAAAATCGAGAAAAAATATCGATAACAAAATCGAAAAATACCGATCATTATATCGATAAGTTCCGAAAATATCGATAGCAAAATCAATAACATTATCGATAAAAATTTCGATAGCAAAATCGATAAAAACATCGGTAATAAAACCCAAAGTATCGATTATTATACCGATAAACCCCGAAATATGTACTTACGGACACATACATGCTTTTTGTCTCCTTCCCACACTTCCAACATATGCACGTGTTTGCAAAATGATGACGAGGTGATTTTGTATGGAAAATCATTTATGCCCATATATTTGAATAATATAAACATATATAGAAGATATCAACCAATACTTCCCATATACCAAACGAAAGGAAAACTCTTGAATTTTTGATTAAAGAAAACAAAAACAAAATCATTCGAGCAGTTTTCGAGCATTTTGGTAATGAAAAAAATTTGCAAATTTTTTCAACAATTTTTTGCCTTAAAATGCTCAATATTTGTTAAATTTATATAAAATTTGTACCCGATAATATTTCTACTGCTCCAAAGAACCTATATCCCGAAAATGAAAGTTATATATGCCAACAATAAGTTGCTAGAGCACTTTAAAGGCTCAAAATTGACCCCAAAATAAGGCAATGTTTACCGTTGTTTTTACGACAGAAACCGAATTGGTTATTTACAAAAATGAATCTGTCGACAGGTTTGGAATTTTATCTTTGAAACGCCACACTTTTCTTTGAAATCGCTTTATTAGTTCTCGTGCAATAAGCATTTTTGTGAAGCTCTAAAAATTACAACTACAACATTTGAACATAGCCCCCATACCTTAAGGTAAGACGTATTCTACGTCAAAAACAAAACATGCAACTGCAGTTGGCGGCGATTACAAATGCAACAACTTGGTAAAGTAGACAACCAACTTGCGCTGGAGTCGGTATCTATGAAGAGCTGGTGATGCGATGTAGAGATTACTTTGATAAATGTTGCCAACTTGCCACATAAGCTTTAAATGCTTGGAAAAACACGCGCGCATATATATGTATGTATGTACATATGTAAAAAGAAATCACATTCAGTTGTATATTTCTTAAAATTAATGACTGCAACATTAGCGTAAAATGCATTAGGCGGTGCTGCGTCGTCAAGTGCAAAAAGTGCAGCCAGCTGAGAAGAAGAAACTATGTAAAAGATGGCAACTAATTGAATTTGCGACAAGCGGTGAAGAAGCAAATGCCAACGGCTAAATGTGCAAGCTGACTGTGAGCTCATGAGTTTGTTTATATACTACATATGTATGTACACAATGCAAATATGTAAGTGCATACATACGTAGATATATGTATTTGTGTTTACATGCACTCATATGCACATTTGTAGAAACGAGTGTATGTTCATAGAAACCAGCACTAAAGCCCATTTATTTGCATATCTGAAGTGTTGTTTGTTTGCCTCAGCGTTAGTGTGTTGCATATGTATGTAGTTTGTTTATTGTTGGTGTTATTATCTCGTTAAAGCGCATTGTATGTGGTCATGTTAAACAGACTATTTATTATTTGCAAGCATCCGATGAGGCAGGCAATTTGCTGTTGCCACCGCAACATTTAGCCATTTGTTGTTGATGATGCCGTCATTTGTTTGAATACCGCCATCGTAAAGCTGCATATGGTGGCTGAGTAGCAAATACGTATACTATTTTTGTGTGATTATCAGTGTACTGTGCATATGCTGTGCGTTTATTGAAAGGCCCAAAACTCACTGGTTTCTAAATTTAAATGCAGCACCGTCATAATCCATTCATAGCGTTACAAACTTGTAAGCGATTATTAAAATGGCGTCTAACTTATTTCTATTTGTAGATAAAAGGTGAAATCTGAAAACAATTAAAGGTTTGCAATAAACACGTGAAATTAAATTTCATACAAACTGTAAAATTTACGAGTGATTAGAGAGATTTTCAAGGTATTTTGGGTTTATGGTAATACTACCATACAATAAAGCCTATCCAAACAAAAGTTGTATAATCAGTTACACGTACATAGTTTAATACCATAACGGTGTATGAGAGGCTAAAAAAACAAAACAAAAATTAGAAAGCTCAGTCGATCTTATCATGCGACTCTTACTTCATAATTTTATTTGAAAAACACCCTATCTCAGAATTGGGGTTCAAAAACGCCCTATCTCAAACGAAAATACATTGAGAAAAAACTGAGATGGGGCGTTTTTGAATCAAATTTTGAAATAGGGCGTTCTGAGATAGAGCGTATTCGAACTGGCTTCCACTCAGCCATCGATATGTAAATATGTAGTTGAAATCACTGTACGGGTTTTTCGAAAGGTGTCTATTTATTGCAGAATGCCCTAGGTAGGTTATGTGATCATAATAAAATAAGGTTAAGAATTTCCTCTCTAGATAATGATTGTCGTGTCGACTTTATTCTTGAAAAGTCAAATAAGTGAAACTAATGAAAATATGGCACCAACTGATACTATACTGGTAACAAAAATAACCCCGTTTACGCCAAAAATTTGTCGTTCATATCAATTTTTATTATAAATTTTTTATCACTTCAACATTTTGTGTTACGCTTACAGTCATCCCTAAATTGGCTAGTCAAGGGTCAAAGATTTGTCACAAAGCCTCATGCCAAACCATTTGCATGAAGCATCTCACTATAATGCGGCGCTTGCGCCGAATAGGTTGAATTCTCATTTTTGAAGTTCGAAAACGCAATGCTTAGTACAATTTAGGAAGGCGTTACTAAGGCTTGCAAACATATTTTAGATTCAGGAGTGTACGACGAACTTTTTTTGTTAGGTTGTGAGGTGGTACGGTCCAACGTATGTAAATATTCATATATATATGTTATGTATGTACGTTTGTATATCTCACTTTTGGGTTCGTCAGGACATAAGAAGAAAAGGGTTGTTACACTGGACCACAAATTTCAACTTTTTCTCTTTACCAGAAACGCCGTTATGAAATTCTTATGTAAAATCACCCCCTGATTCCGAAAATCAAGGATATTTTTAATTCTATGGTACCGTTTTTGAGATATTTGCAATTTACCGTTTTTGCAAAAAAAAAAAAAATTGGGTCCATTTCATCATATATATCTCAAGAACGAATTAAGCAATTCCAAAACGGTTTGAAGCTTTTGAAAGGTAATAAAATTTTCTATAAACTGTGCATACAACACTAGGCCCTGTAGATTCAAAGATAACGAGCAATCATTACCGATTTTTTCAATTTTTTTTTGTAAAAATATAAAAAAAAATTGTACTTTGCGGGGAAGGATCTCGAAAACCTTTTATTT
>NW_023458561.1:65416845-65427532 GCF_013731165.1 Rhagoletis pomonella | reverse complement strand
AGAAAGTCCAAATAAAGAAAATGAAAACATAAATAAACCAGCACGCACAATAAACATAATAATAACACTTAATAATAATAGTAAATGGCAAATCTATGCGGCATGGCTCGTATAACCAAACTTACGTCAGCTACTGTAGTCAAGCAGCTCCTACCGATGACTACTACTGCCAGATAAATTCAGTGCCTGCTGCTGCAGTTATTGCTGCTACTAGTCCCTGATCGCCGTGTCGCTGCGCTGTCATAAACTCTACGTTTTTATTTGGATTTGCAATCAGTTTTACAGCAGCCGCAAACAACAAATCTTGCCACTACTCGACTACCACTCACCTAAGGCCATAGTGGGTACCGTTTGTTTTGTTGCTTTGCTGTTTAGTTTGCTTTACTTGCCCACAGTGCAGCAGTCAGCAGTCAGGTAAGTTACGATTTATTTGCGTTTAATAAATGTTACGTATACGCCACCATGGCTTATGTACAGAGCGATAAAGTGTTTGAGTACTTAGAGTCGATGAACGGCGGAATAACAACATGGAATACATACGTGCATATGTACAGATGTATACCGGAAAATGTAGCTTGTAAAATTTAGATCTCCTATACAACGCAAATATACTTTCTCTTATTTATTTTAACTTATTTGGATGCAGTTTGGGTTATTAAATAGGTAGCGGGTAGTTCCAAAAAATTAAAGCCTTAATGGCGGCTTGACTGTCCCTGCAAATTCTTATCCTCTCAGTCGGCATCTGGAAATTTCCGGTTAAGGGAAGTAAACAGCAGCCCTTTTAAAACCGTCAGTGATAATGAGCGTCACATTATCAACCATCCCGACATGCTTACGGCCAGCCAGTATTTTCGATCTGTCTGACGAATAGGTTAGTCTTTGGTTAGGTTTAGCTTTGTCGTGGTCTTTCTCAGAGGTCATGATGCATTGAAAGCTTTGATTAGATTTATCCCAGCTACCGCTGACTGGCTAACTAACAGCACAAACAGTTGTTGCAACATTCTTCATACATAGGTACATACAGTATTGGCCAATACAATAGCACCCCCATTTCAAAGTCATATTGTTTGCCACTCATGTTTATTTATTTTTAAGAATTTTCAATTAAAATACAGTTCATTCTCTCACAAAACTCACATAAATTTAAGTTTAAAACTTTTTAAAAGACCGCAAAAAAGTGTAAAAAATTTTCACCCAAATTTCAAATTTTTTTCTCAGAAGCTGTAGAATTTTTTTGAATACACAGTTTTATAGCCCATTCAATTTTAGTCTAATAATGTGCAAGTTTCAAGTGGCTAAAAATTACGGTTGATTTTTTAGAATTTTTTTCGCCGAGGATGTTGCGGGTTTCTGCCATATAAAAATAAATTGTGTTTCGACGTTATATGGAAGCAAATGAGACAAAAAAAATTCTAAAAAATCAACGGTAATCTTTAGCGACTTGAAACTTGCATATTATTGGACTAAAATTGAATGCGCTATAAAACTGTGTACTGAAAAAAATTCTAGAGCTTCTGAGAAAAAAGTTTGAAATTTAAGGGAAAGTTTGTTGCGCTTTTCTGCGGTCTTTTAAAAAGTTTAAAACATGGGTTTATATGGGTTTTGTTAGAGAATGAACTGTATTTTAATTGAAAATTCTTAAAAATAAATAACTAAACATAAGTGGCAAACAATATCGCTTTGAAAGGGGGGTGCTGTAGATATGTCCAATACTGTATGTATGTAGGAGAATTTGCTCAAACTATGATTTCAGATAAATGTGCTTAAAAATAGCTATACAAATGAATGCGCAAATTGAACACAAATGTACACATACATATATGTACATATGTATTTATGTTTGTATGGCTTAGTACGCATCAGTAAACTGAAATACTGCATTGAAGCTGTCGAACAAAGTTTGCAGTTAATTAATTGTGTTGCAAACAATCAAATAACAATTTCACTTGTTTCATTTTGGTACTTTTTTATTTAAACTTTGTAAGCATAATTTGTTTTCATAGAAATATGTGAGTGCGAAAAGTCATTGAAAGTAATTGAGTTTGTAAAATTAAGTGGAAGGAATATTTTATAGCCGAGCGCACTTGTGCACAGAATGGTTGTTTGTAACAGCCATAACGAATCGAGATATATATAGACAAATGTATACATACGTCCGTCCGCCTGGCCGCCTGGCCGCCTGTGCACACAATAACTCGAGTAAAAATTGATATATCTTAACGAAACTTAGTATGCTTACTTCTTTTTTTGTGCGTAGGACGGATGGTATTGAAAATGGGCTGAGTCGGACAATAACCACGCCTACCTCCCGTATAACGGCATTTTTCAGAAATACGAAAATTTCGATATTTTAGTAACTACTAAAGCTTATTCATTAAAAATTGATATTTACAATGACTTTTAGACGTACAATAAGATAATAAATTTTTAGAAAATGAGCGTAGCCACGCCCACTTATGATTACATGTTTATAACTTGGTAACTGCTGCACTAATTTCTCCCAAATTAGGCACAGTGGTTGGCCTTGGACGACATAGCAAACGGCTGGAAATGTTTAGTTTTGCTGCTTATGCAAATTTTAAGGAGAGAAGAAGATTCATTTTTGTTTAATTTTCGGGTTTTCTTTTATATTTCAAAATTTTGCTCATACGCTTGCGTAGGTCAGTAGGCAGAAGGATAGCTTCATATCGAGGTTTTTCGATAAAGATTCCAGCACCTTTTCCGCATCTCCCGGTGAGCCATCTGTCTATACACTTCGAACTTGGATTCCACCTCGAGTCACAAGAGAATAATGGTTCGAATAATTGCGACAACATATCTAAAAACAAATCAAGCGCTAAATGAAAGTGGTATTCATCAAAAAATGAATTCAGTTAAAATAAAAATCTTGCAAGAACTAACATATTTTCACGACGCGCAGATAAGGCCAAAGGAGAAGCCAATGCAATGCAGAAGTAGAAAAGTCGAAAGCGAGACTACTAAAAACAACTAAAATGCATTTAAAACAAGTAAGCTCTATTTTAATTCCTCTCTTAATTATATTCACACTTAAGATCCATTTTCGCCATAGTCCGCTGCTTAGCCACTTAATTCTTTGCTTTTTTAATGCGTTGCAGCTGCTTAATGAGAAAATTGCTTGTTTAATTTAGTTGTTGAGTGCACTTAATTTAAACTTGTTAATGAAACTTGCACCTTATTCGCCAAAGTGTCGGCATTTACGGACCGGCTTCTTCTGTCTGGCTTCATCGCTATCAAGCAGAAAATTGATTTCTTTCAGCTTTCTTTCTAAACTTCGTTAAATGAATTTCATTGTTTGAAAGTTTAAACCTAATTACACATGCCTTGGCGTACTTTGTTGGCAATTACTTTGTAAATATCAAAATTCCTTAAAATATAATTCGTTTAAGTTCTGTTAAAGCACATAAAAGAGGAACAAGAGGATAATCATGCACGCGAAGAATTCGGAATTTACGGAAAATGGGGAAGTATGTTGAACTAAATTCTGGCTTATCTGCTTGTATGTATGTATGTGAGGTTATCTAAAAATAAAAACTTTAATGAAATTCCTTCAGGCTGTAGATGTTTATAGCACACCAACTTGTGATATTAAATATTTTTATATAGTCGGCGATTTGGTCATCACATAAAAAAGTGCATAAATATAAGGAAAATATTTTTAAAAGCTGTTGTATTTAAAAAACTAGCAAAAGTAATAACAAGAATTTAAACATCACAACACGTACCTAAATATTTGAAATTAAAATTAAATCCCAATTTGAATACTTACTTACTAATACATACGAAAAGAATGTAAGAGTTTTTATATGTATATACATACATACTCATTTATTAAAATGTAAAAATCTTTATTCTTTGAAGAAAGTTTAATTTTTGCCTCATTTTATAAGATGTTTTGAATTTTTTTTTTCACCATCCATGACCGTACTCAAGTTGAACAAATTTCACACAAACAGCCAATTTCGGTCTTCGCAAATTAGCTGGCAATAATTAATGCAACTAATTACTTGTTGTTTACAACGCCGTAACACCAAAGTATCATCTGGCAGAATTTAATAAACAAGCTTAAGGGTATGGGTATGAAATATGTATGTATGTATGTATGAAAGTGTGGCTTGAACGGAAGCGGCTACACACTAATAACAACAGAACAAGAACGTAAACATCAGCAGTTGAAAATTAATTGCCACATCTGTGTCATGACCAGAACCCTCCTGAACAACAGCTCAGCCTCAAATGACTCCGAGAAGTGTTCGTAATAAGTAAATGAGCTGAAGATGTGTAATATGAAGAGGGGAATGGGCTAGAAGAAATTGAAGAATAATAAAGAAAGCTAAATTAAGATGCTTTATGCTTTGGTTTATGATACCATTAAAATCTGTAATATTTTACAATTATTAATGCACAAAAAGCCGGAAGCTCTTTTGGGTGGAGACGCTCGTTTCTGCTTGAATCTTTGTTTGTATGTTTATGCATGTATCAAAAAAACTTCCTGGAAAATGAATTAAAAAAAAAAACTTGGAACAACAATACATATTTGTGTAATTAGTTCTTTGTAGTAAAGCGAAAGCAATAAGAGTTCATATGAAAGTAAAAATGTGGATTATTTCGAAGTGCGAAATGCAATAATGAATATATCTATCTAAATTAAATACTTAGCTTGAGCACAAATACTTAAATTTACACTTATTTTGTAGATAATTTTAAGAAATATAAAACTTCCGGGGTTTAAGGTGGGCTTCTGGGTATACAGTTACAATTTCTTATCATGTAAAATACACATAACATTTACAAGCCTGCAACCTGTAGTTCTTTTCCAGAGGCTGTCCGCCTGTCTGCACATGAGCAGGTCTTGTGATCTTTTGATCTCCTGGAAAGGTGTTGGCATATCTGACACTAGTCAGGCGTTAAAGAGAACGCCCTTCTTGGCTAGCTTGTCAGTTCTCGCTTTACCTTCCACCCATTGTGTCTTATAAAAGTGCTCGATTTTAGCCGCCTCCTTACAAATTGCGACGGTAATCAAATTTATTTTAAATGTAAGCAAGACCTTAGTTTCCGCCAGCCTGCCCATGAAAATATTTATCAGCTCGCTTGGCGGATTAGTTTCGTGTCTTATATCTGCCGCTTTTTTATTGCAAAGACTTCGGCTTAATAGATACTGCAGTAATCAGGTAGCTTAGGTACTTCGTCCATTTTAGAACAGTCTGTGTAGATATGCATTGTGCTCCTATGCAGCTCCGCATACCGTTAATAGATGTTCAAAGTTCGGAAAAATAACAGTACTCTTCAGTGCTAACATAAATAGGCTGATTGCAAAACTAAGCTATGCCTCCGTTATGCTGAGCTAAGTTTTACTTGATAAAATGTTTGGAAACATAAACGATTGTGAAATAACTTTGCTTTAGATTTTGCTCATACACACCAATAAATAAGTGTGATCAGAAAAAAATGAATGTAAAATGTTCAACTTTAATTACGTTCTACCCTTTCCAAAGATTGTAATTACAAGAAATTGTGAAGAAAAGGAACTAAAAATTAAATTAAACTAATAAAGTGGGAAGCAGAGCAGAACGAACAAAGAATTATCTCTTCTCAACTAAGAGAAAAAATTTGTTCAATAGCGAATAAAAATTAAAGATTGTTGTCACATCTTGTGGCAGTGCAAAAAATTGATGATGAAGATTTAAATTTTTTTTTTGTTTTCGTTTTGGCCCATTGAAATTCGAAATATTTATCTCGCGAAACGTGGCAAAGAAAAGTTTTCAATGCACTCTGCATTGAAGAACAAAATTAATGAAAAAATACATTATTAGCTTTCATTTTTTTTTTAAATGTAAGTAAGTTCGTTGTTGTTGCGGCCCAACTACGTTGATGCCTACCCAAGACGTTGTTGTGTGCATTTATTTTTCTTGGCTCTCGACATGATTAAATTGTAAATTATGAGCGAATCGGGGCCAATGAAATCAGCTGCCGCCATCAGCCTCCCTCATCGTTATGCCTTTGTTACATTTGTTGCTATTGTTGTTTTAATATTCACGCCCAGTCTTAACAACATGTTTTGTTATGCAAAATTAAAGTATGAAAAGGCAAAAATCTGTGCATAGCAAGAAAAAAAAGGAGGCAAACAAAAAAAGCAATCTGCGAAGAAAAGCAGCGAATTGTTAAAAAGATGTTTAGCATGAATAATACATAAATACATACATATGTACAAGCAAGTACATTCATACGTATGTATTAGGGTGGTCTTTGAAATGTCACCTTCTAGATTTTGTATGGGTTAGGGGTGGCTAATAGACTTTTAATAAGTTTTAATTTACATTAAAAAAACCGCTAAAATTTGAAAAAATTTTGATTTTGACCAGCAACAACTCAGCGAGTTGAAACTTGTTCAAAGTAAAAATTTGGAAGAATTTTTGAGGTCTAAAAAAAAATTAAATTTTTAAAATTTTTTTTTTCAAATTATGAAATTTTTCTCGAGTGTATTTTTATTTACGTAGACGTTGATATTTTAGGGACCACCCTAACGTATATATAAATGCAAAAACATGTATGTGTGTAAACATTTTTTTTGTTAGTAAAAAGCTGCTGTACGAGTATAAAATTGGAATTCTTGGTTCGTTGCAGGAATTAAGTGGAGAAGAATTGACGCGAAAGAACTGCTTTCTTCGTTGCAGCTCAGATTCTGGTGGCAATCTGTAGTGAAAGAAACATTTGTGTCATTACTGAAATGACTGGAGCGAGGAGTATACACATGACAATGCCACACATAGAAAATGCGACTGGTCCAGGATCACGGCGGGATTAGTCGCAAAGAAACACGCAACTCATACGACTTTAGATTAATTTGCTCAGAATTTTCTCTGTAAAGGCTAATTGTACATTTTCTTCCTAAAATTGAAATGAAAAGTGTGTCATTCGGTTAGGTTCAAATCCGACGGGCCGAGGTTTGAAAATAATTTTGCGCGTTATATTAGGCCACCACCGCATATGAATCTTCGTTGCATAAGTGAGCTAAAGAGGACTAATTAATCTCCTACTCCATGGAGGCTAGTTTGGTTCTAATCTCTTTAGATATAAGTCGCAAAATTTTTTTGTTGGGTAAGATAGCGACTTACTCATTCATATACGTACGCATGTAAGTGGGTGTAGTGAAGAGTAGCATCCGCATGATAAGTACCAAGCTCATTTGTAGGCGCTTTTAATGGCTGTGAGCTTATGAGGGGCTTGTTGTTAGAGCTATTGAAATATTTATTTTCTATTGTTCGAGTCGCTCGTATGAAACCACAAGAAAGTGCCTAAGAAAAAAAACCATTTAAACGCACATATGCACTTACATTCACGTTTATGTTCTGATGTTTATCCTCGCTAGCTTTTTTGTGTTTTTTTTTTTTTGTATTCATAGAGCACATTCAACTCAATAAAATCAATGAAGTCTCTTATTTGAGCGGCTTAATTTCCATTTGAAAAGCCTCTGAATTTTCGTTAGTGTTATCTCTTAGGCGAACATTAAGGCAAATGAATGCGTAGATTTTTATGTGTACATAAATGTGCGCATGTATCTATATATACATATCGCACACGATCTTCAAAGGCGACACAACTCAAAATTACATGTTTGTCAGAAATTGCTAACAAATGTTTCTTAGCACAGTGCGGATTATATGGCCAAGGTAGAGTTTCCCTTGGGTTTTTTTTCTTAACAAATTATAACAAAAATTTGCTCCAGTTTTTTCTGAAAGGTAAATAAAAGCTCTGTGTACATTTTTAGCGCATAATTTGAAAAATACCAAATTTCGAATTGTGTCACTTTTGAAGATCGTGTGGGATATGAATATATATGCCATGCAATTTAGATTAGTTTGATGAGCTCGTTTTGTCAATCTCTCTTCGAGCGATTTAATGTGCACCTAAGAAAATCAGTATAAGGAAAAACGTATATTTAGTTTGTTGAATAAATGCGATTGATTTAAAATTTCAATATCGACCTCTTCAACTGTCTGAAAGGTTTAAGGTAACTGCAACGCTACCATGAGAATTTGGAAAGCCACTCTTTCATAAATTTACACAAGATCACCTCATCCTAATAAATATGTGCTCCGTGTGCGCGTTCACTGAGGGAAATATTTCATTCATCCCTTTGTTCGAGTGCTCTGCATGTATGTAAGTCTGTGAACGCTTTCGATGACTACTTTTGGCCAATAGACTAGATCTTCGTGGGTTATGATTAGCTCGATGACTGGTGTAAAACCTGGGAAAGACATAAGGTGCTCTTTCACTGTGCCCCCTATGCTCAACATGTTCTCTGTGGTAGCGCCAATGTCAGTAAAATAAGTAAGAGGCTCTTTAGGCGGATTCATATCGTAATAGTTTTTAAATTTTCTTCCATATGATTATTGCTGCTTTTCTCTCCCAGAGAGGGAGAACTAAAACGTTGAGTCCGCCTTTAGGATATTTTATGCGAAATAATATTAGTTTCGCGAAAAAGGGATACTATATCTCATTCTCTCCAAATTTATTTCTGTATATGCAAATTTGTTTTTTAAATATAAGCTACATTTATAAACCCTGTCTTTTCAAAATTTTATTATGTATAAATAACGCCCCTATCTTTTTTTTTTTGGGCAAAAACTGTATATTGCTGCGAAAAAATTGCATTTAACATTCCATTTACAAAAAAAAACTTTTTTTGCAAGTAATAGTTATTTTTTTTTTAATTTTCTCTCCACGACAAAAAGATACGGTGAAACAAATAGCACGTAAAACCAGGTTTCCAGCTTTGTGCAACGAATATTTTCTACTTTGAAGTGTTTAAAGAATACCGTTGATTTTTGATTTTTTTTTCGCTGACGATGTCAGGCATTTTCTTCCATACAAAGTTTCTATGATGGTTCGATTTTTTTTTGTATGTTGAAAATATTAAAATCAACGCGAGTTCTTAGCTTCTCGAAACTTGCAACACAAACTTGGGTTACAAAACTGCATACTTAGAAATTTTCTAGAAATTACGAATACATAGTTTGTTGTTGTTGTGAAAGTTGTTTTAATTTTCCTACAAAAATTTAAATGTGGATTTTTATGTTGTTTAAGTATTAGATAATTAACTACACTTTAATAAAAAGTTAATAATCATTAAGCAAAAAAAAATAAAAATTAAAACTGGCATGCCTTTATATATATGCATTTGTACAACGTGTTTCCATGAACAAATCGCTGTTAGCTTATATCTTTTTCCATCAACGACTGATAAATTTATACTACTTCTGTGCATTAAAAAATGTAGGTAACAAAAAAAGTATTTTTTCGTATAAATGCAGTATCAGTTTTTGAAATCCAAAAAAAATCATACTGGAATAAAGTACAGATACGAGCTTTACGTAGGCTTTTACTGAAATACATTTTCATCATATTTCAGATGCAGGTATACTTTTCTAACTGAAACAAGTATATAAACCGAGACTCGTATGTACACAAATATTAGTTCCCATACGCACTGATGCTAACACTGATCCCCTTGTATTCCTCTCTATATAATTTATAATTAGGAACACGTACCGTATACTTAGGGGAAGATATACGCCTTATCCTTAAATCGGGCAACCAACCTAAATCATGTGTCTATTAGCTTAACTACGTTCATTCTTAAGACCATCTTAAGGCTATGGGACCTACCATTAGACAAAAAGTTTGATTTTCGACTGTCTCACCCATATTCAGTTTGCTTATGTCAAAAGGAAATAGAAAAATTCTGTACACCATTTAGTTTGAAAGCTCGAAATGGTCTTCGAGTCTAAGAAGGTTGCTCTGTTTGCCTTCTCAGACATCGAAAAGAACTTTGGTAATGCTGCCTATGGATCTAAATCCCAGGAATTGGTTCAAAGAGGCATAGATGTGGAGAGCATGAATAGTTCGGTGATCCTCTACAGAGCTTGTATTACCCTTTATAGGAGGCTAAGTTGCAACTACCATCTTGGCAAAACTCGTATTAAAGCCAATCGAGCTTCAGAAGCCTTTTTTGGTCGGGTATGCGATACCCAAAAGGACACATTTATGCAACTATGCATAAATAACTTTTGTTTAAGTTATTAAATAGGTTGCATTTAAATACACCTACTCCATATTTAAGTATATATATTTCATTTTTAATGGCCACTTTAGCTGTCAATTAGGTTAGCGCACATGCGATGCCAATTCATTTTCTACCCCATCTAAATACATACATACATAACTATTTCATTGCAATGAATCATGCAGAAGCGATGTAATCAATGGAACTGTATTCACGTAAACATTGCCGGAATGGCACACAAATGTACACGACAGTGTGAAAGTATGTGTGTGAGTGAATTTAAAAAGAGAAACCGCAAATACAACTGCAACTATGTCAATCATACTGCAATTACGCGAAATGACAATTGCAATGTGTTACATATATGCATACATATCAGTATGTATAAGTATGCTTTTCGAGAAAGGAATCAACGTTCTAATAGTTTTTAGTTGGAAAAAAATCATACTAATGGCTCGACTGAATGTTATGCGTGCTTTACACCCACTTGTCAACGCCATTTATACTTAAATGCATCGAGTGCAATCCTTGTTGAGTGGAATGGAGTGAAGTGGAATGGAGTGGAGTGGAGTGGAGTGGAGTGGAGTGGAGTGGAGTGGAGTG
>NW_023458561.1:65409107-65416835 GCF_013731165.1 Rhagoletis pomonella | reverse complement strand
GAGTGGAGTGGAGTGGAGTGGAGTGGAGTGGAGTGGAGTGGAGTGGATATATTGCCATTGAGTGTTGCTTCAGTCTTGCTCGTTGCCAATGAAGCGCAATTTTTTTTTTTTTGCATACTGCACTCTAAATACGTACTTATTTACATGTATACATACATATGTCTGTATTTAAATACTTCCGGAACAGAATAGAAAAATGGTTATTTTTTCATACAGAAATGACTAGGTGGAAATATTTATGACGATTTGTATAAACTAAAGGTTTGCTCGCGTATTTATAGTAAAATTACCAGCTTTTGCTGTTCCCGTGCACAAAAATGCAGCAATGTAGGGAAAATTGAGAGAGCAAAGTCACATTTCACTTCTTTGAAAAGCTGCTGGTTTTTGCTGCAAAATTTTTTTGCCAGCACCAGTTAGTTACAGCTAATTGTAACTAACTAACGCAATTCGTAAAGTTGATTTTTGTTGTTGGAGCCAAATATGAAATATGGAAGAGGTATGCTCTTCATGTTCATTTTTTATTGAAGAATATAATGAATGGTTTCTAACTCGTCCCAGTAATAGATGGATTTAGGCTGCCGATTTTTACTTAACTATAAACAACCTGTCAGCGGTTTTAAAACTTGAAAGTTTTGGCTAGCTTAACGTTGGCGTACTTTTGCAAACATTTCTCTCCTTCAGATAAAATGCATACAAATGCACTGGATTTTTGTCGCTGAGAGTTTTCTGCTGGCAGAATATGCGAATATACCTTATATTTTAGAGAAAATTAGTGACTTAAATCAGTTTTTTTTTTTCAATAAAATATTTAAAAAACGTTTAAAGTATTGTTAAAAATGTATTTCGAAATCCTTCCTTAGAAGGATTCCTAATGGGCATTTTTTCTTAGAACTCATTTATAAATAATCAACTATGTATGTATGTAAGAGTATGAGTGCTTATTGAAGCAAACCGAATAAATCGATTTCACAGAAAAATGCCAACGACTTAAGTAGGCAAATAGCGACACACTTATTGCTAAGTACTTAAGCAAACATTTATGACATGTTAAAGAGCTGTGGGTGAAGTGCTGGGCATACTAAAAATAAAATCAAAAATAAGTAGTAATAATAATGGCATAACAAAAATCTTATATTTGTCCTGTTGTAAAACCATATTTAAAGAAATAAAGATTAATTCGAGTATTTAGAATTTTTGTCATTACTTTTTTAAACAAATGGTTTTAATCTAGAACTATGTTAACTTGACATCATTTAGTAATATCTATAATTATCATCTTCAAATCACATCGCGTTGGATAGTTTGACTTGCAGAAGTTCAGTTTCTGGTGACTATTGATTTCACAGAAAATCTACTACAATTTTCCAGCTGTTTTGTATTTTGCAGCAATGGTGGCGAATATGTTTGTTTTTAAATTTACTTAAGTTTATGATTTGTGTTTGTGGCTTCCATAGCCGAGTAGCTATAGGTGCACACCCAGGTTCGATCTGTTTGTTGCACCTCTCTTGAGCAACCAGATTCCATTCTACCTATGTAGCTGTCAATATTCTTGTACAACTTGTTTTATCGATTGCTAGCAATACCCGGTGCACGTTGCTATGCCAGATCAATACCCCTGTTAGCAATTAGCGTTTGGAAATTGAAGAGTTTCTTATTTACCTTTATAAAGAATTTTGTGGATTTTTTTCCATTTCCTCAATATATAAATTTTGTGGTGTCCCACCTCGTGCATACGTTACATGAAAAACACGAATTTAGATTGCCCTTGTACTTTATTGATAGTTATTGCAAAGGCAAATCGCAAAGGGAATTGAATTTGTATGGTAAGTAGTTTGAAACATCCGTGTACGTGAAATCGACACGTATTCCCCTTTGAATTTACCGCTGATGACTTTTGGCTCGATCAAATTCTGTGGACATTGTTTAGTCACCACTCCAGTTCCGTTGCACAGAAAAATTCAGAAATTCAGTTGGATAACTGGCAGCCCTTTCTGTGTCAATCGATTTATATTGGACTGCTTTTCTGGAAGTTTTCAATTGAATTTCACCGTTGAATTCATTAATATCATCGTTCATCGTAGTACCTCCCATCGGTAGACCCCTTCTCCGAATGATGAGGAATGATTTTCACGACGTCCTGGAGCGTCTAGGAAAATTATTCCGCCGACTAATGTTATGAGTCTAAATAAATACCATACATTTTTGTTTTATTTCTTCTAATCTTTTGATATTGGATATCTTCAGAATTAATTTCCAAAAACCCGCAACTTCATACAAACGATCACAAGTTAAATGTTTTTTTTTTTTGTTCATCATAATGAATTGTGCGTATCCCCTTAACTTATGTTAACAAATAACTTTTGTGACCTCAACGGCAAATACATATGTACATATGTACGTACACTGCCGGAAAAAAGTATTGACACAGAGAATTTTTCCGGCAAATTTTTTATAAAATATGGTGTAAACTACAATAAAAAACATCAAAATAAAATGCCTAGGCTTAATGCAAAACTTAAAAAAGTTTAATAAATTGTAATACAAATTTGTAATTATCTTATCAGATTTATGGAAAAATGTTGAAAATGCCGTGTTGTAACCCTTAAATTTTAGTATGGTAAAGGGCAAGTTTCAATTTGCTTGGCTGATTGTGTCAAGCAGTTTTTTCCATATAAAGGTCGCATGTTCCACAATTTTCTTTTGTATGGAAGAAAAAAATTAAATTTTATTATTATAATTTTTCTGTAGTATAACGCTACCTAACGGTGAAAAGTTGCCAAGTCAATGTTTTGAAATAGTTCCGGAGAGACAAAAAATCGATGTAGTTTCGCATTATCTGTCAATCTGCATCAAAAACCTTTAGGTAGCAAAAGTATGAATAGTTGTTTTTTCTTCAAAAATTTATGGAAAATTGAAGTAAAAAGATTTTCCCTACATTGTGAAAAATTCGCTGTGCCAACAATTTTTTTCCGGCATTGTGCTATGTAGTTTTACAAATTTACCCATCGCTTGTTTTGTGGGTGCGCAGTTAAACTTTTAACGACCATTTAATGGCTTTTCACTAAAAGTCTATTAAAACTACAGTGTAATATAGAAGGGCGTTTAAGGAAATTAATGGAGTCCATTATGCTGGCATTTCATATATTTGTATATTTGTAGATACATTAAATGTAGACATACTGCTGGATATAGCAACAGTTAATAGATATGAGCCGTTTATTTTGAAAGTGGCATAAGTCACTACACACCTTTTGTGCTTAAATGGCCGGTTACTTGTAACCGAATGCATCTGTAAATCATTCTATAGTCCTAAGCTAATTTCAAAACCGTTTCGCTTTGTTTGATGCTGTTGAACGAATAACGGACGCGTTCGCATGCAAGCACGCGAGGTGTGAAATAAGTTATGCCATTTTCTAAATCAATGTATGTATGTGTGTATATTCAATATCACATGGTCCAGTGTCCTCTGTTATCTGGTTTTCCGACTTCATACTTCAACTGATAATTTCCAGTTCAAATGCACGTATTCAAGAGGCAAGCATTGGTCCTGTATAAATAAGGGAGATTGAACCAAAGCTTTCGCTAAATCTGCATCGTTTCTCTTTTGGACAAAAAAATTCAACACCTTTTATAGTCTATTAAATCCGCTTGTTACACTTATGAGAATTTACATTTCCATGGATATGAAATTATTAGTTATTCATAGCGCAGCGTAAAGTCAACATCCAGCTGAATTTTGGTTGGCTGATTTTTGAATACATATATGCGCTGCAATAAAAGGAGAGAGAGGGCCATGAAAAGTTCACTTAAAATATATTAAAAGCATTCGTGCTTTACAAGCAGCGACAAGTAAATTGATCCTTGCTAACATTCTGGCAGACATTCACCCGCTTGTCAGTACATTTCTTGTATTCATTGCTAGATACTAAATACAAATGTCTGTGTGCTGGTTGAGCCATCCGCCGCCATCTAGCTGACTGCAACAGCGTGTATGTATTACATTGTTTTACAACATATTGTCTCTTAAATAGTTACAGCGTCGGTGTTTACATTCTCCCACAACTGCATACAAACTTAGCAGTCTACTATCACGTAAACAGATTTCTGCTTATAAGCATGCCATTAAGTGTAGACGTTCGCTTAAATTCACCAAAGTGAGTGCATTTGCGTGATATTACCACAAAGTTGCTAAATGAAAACATTGTGGTCTCTGCGAGCGCTGCCTCTGCATGTTATCCGGCATTCTTTAAGCACATAAATCTCGACTTGTAAAACATCAGTTTACTGCTATAATAAATGTAGTCATTTAAATGTATATACATACTTCAATATTCACTGTTTAATGATGAGTGACATGCGTTAAGGTACGGCATTCATTAGCAATTTCCGTGCTTTGCAAAGCCTAAGTAGTTAATAGACATTCTGATAGAAAAACTAATACTCGTGGAACAGCTGCCAGGGCTCACTATATTTTCAGCTGCTAGGACCTGATGCGGAGTTTGATACAATTTTCGATGGCATTCGCTGTTCGCATTTCCTGTCAACCTTGCAAAGCAGTATACAGAAAAGTTACTCCTGTTGAGCACTTTCTAGGAATACCACCAATCTCCAAATTGTTG
This sequence comes from Rhagoletis pomonella, assembly GCF_013731165.1. Lineage (NCBI taxonomy): Eukaryota > Metazoa > Arthropoda > Insecta > Diptera > Tephritidae > Rhagoletis > Rhagoletis pomonella. Next base: position 65,412,216 of record NW_023458561.1, on the reverse strand, counting down.
CAACAAAAATACTACATTGTTGGTATCCCTTATACTTATAAACAGGAATGGTAATCGTAAGTAAAATAATTTAAATCAGCATTTAATTATTACTTTATGATTTTTATTTTTTCGTTTAAAAATAATAGTCATTATCGAGTTTTTTTTTTGCTCAACGGAAATAATTATCATTTCATTTATATTTTTTCGATCACAAATGATGATTACCTTATGATTTTTATTTTTTCGCTCAGAGATAATCATTATTTATGAGTTTTATTTTTCCACTTAAAATGACCTATCCTCGAACCCGAGGCCGGTGATGATGATGGTGATGGTGTTGGTGTTTTTTAGAAACCTTAAAATATGCTCTAAGACTGTAATTAATGGCAGCTTTTTGAAAGAGTTTTCATAGAAAGTTGAATAGCTGAAACAAATCTAGACTGTGTTTCATGTTATAAGTACTACGGAGAAGGTATTTCCTTCCGTCATCAATCTTTTCTATCTTCTAAGCATTTTAGCTTAAGACGAAGTTCATCGCCATTTAGGCACTACGGAAAATATAGTTTTTTTTAGCAAAGGACCTTGAGAATTAAAAATGTCGACTTAAAAAGCTTTATTAGGGTTGCAAAAAATATATATATTAAAAATATTGACTTTTTAGTGAAACTTTGGCAAATTTTTTAATGCATGCACTTGTTATGAAAAATTGTGTAGCTCCGTCATTGAAAAGTTATTGGGTGGTATGCATAAAACTTAAGCAAATTCTTATTCTTGAAATTTCAGACCTTTTACTCAATTTGTTCAAATAAATTTTAAGTGAAGGGGATGAAATTTTAAGAAAAAGCAATTGCTTACATATATTAAAAAAATAACCCTTCACAACTCCAAGTTTTTTGTGAAAAGATTTGTAAAAAAATTTGGGCCGTTAGTTAAAAAATAGGGAACATTACCTTCATTGATAGTTTGAAATGATAATTTGGAAACAAATAGCCGATTTATTTTCATTGTTTTGGTTCACACCGTTTTCTGGAAAAAAGGGTTTTGCAATAAAAATGCTTTGAACAAATTAAAATTTTATATTTCAGTATCCAATAAAATATATGAAAAGCGCGAGGGTTAAAAAATTTATTTGCTTTGATATAGAATCCCGATTTAATTTGTACGTAGCATGCGGTAGTCTAATACTCATTTATATCACTCCAAATTAAAAAAAAAACTTCCTTACTACTGTTAAGTTGCTCATGTATGTAATCCTTGTATAATTTATATTTAATCCTTACTAAAGTTAGTGGTAAAGATTACTAAAAACGTAGCAAGGATTAGACATAGATTAGACAAGGATTGCAGACATGGAGCCCTTAAAATTAAGTAGTAAAGACTCTGGTTTTTTTTGAGTTTTGAATTATGTCGTTGTTGTAGACAACCATCGATAGATATATTTACGTAGCAAAAAAAGGGAACACCCATTTAACGTTTACAGTTCATGCATCCTCTTTGTTGACGCTGCGCTTTCCTTCCGCCCCTGTGATTTTTGTTCATGGAAACTTAATAGCAGTTGCTACAAGTTCTCGGCATTGCTTTGCTTGCTCTCCTGATTGTGATGTGCAAAATAATAGAGAACAGATACAAAAATTTTATATTAATTTGCGCTCGTTGACTTTCACTTGACCTGGGTAATCGCTCACTGCAGTAGCATGAATATGTTCCTTAGCTTTGAGCTTCCTCACCAACATACATACATACATACATACATATGTTGGTGATTTTCCGGTTGTTGGAGGTGCAAAAGGTTGCTGCGTGATTGCCATTTTATGGTGTACATTTGTAACCATATACTTGTTAGGTCCTGTTTTCAACTGTTTATTTTAGTGCAACTTTAATTACAAACTGCCTTCGCCTTATTTTTTCTGAATTATTTACATTCGAAATGGAATAAAATATAATGTATAGCTAAAGTAACATTTTACAGCTTAAAATGTAGATTTAGAAATGTTAAATTGCTGCATTCAACTAATCTATGGTCATCGAGCTGCTGTCGGAAAGATTTGTAGCAAATAACTTGAAAAATTAAATTCGTTGCTCCAGAATCAATAAGCTGATGCAGATGCATTTTTATGTAGCCAAGTGTGGCCAGAAAAGGGATAAAAACGAATGCTTTCACTGTAATTAATTTTTAAATTCCTTCTGATCGATTTCATTTTATATCTACATGTGTGCGCACAAGCATTAATATATAAATATGTGCATATATGCAAAGCTGCATAGTCAGGTTGACTGCACATTTCACTTTCCGGTCGGCAAGATATGGCAACGAGCGCTTGCAACCACTATGTAGCAGTGAATACATATATCTTTTGTTGGCACGCAAGCATCCATTCAGTAAATCCAAATATCACAGCAGATTACTGTTTTCAACGTCAATGTTTTAAGGATAGCCCTACATATATATGTATACCTCTACATATACATATGTATGTAACTGTGTACATACATCGACGTGTTCGGGAGCTTAAATGCTAGTAAAAAATTTTATTTTCTCAGGAAATTTCACTCAGTCTCTTTGTGAAATAAGCTCAAAGAAAGCAAGTAAAGAAAGCTACTCAATATTCATAGATTTTCAGCAGCTCAACGCCTTTCTCATCTATGTTTGGCATTTAAAATGACGTTCTTGATGTGCATTTATTCATTGATTTATTTTCATAATGAAGCTATTGGAGCGTTAAGTCAGTCAGCTTATTCGAACGTTCATCCTTCATATTCAGGAAAATAAAAAAAAAACACTATACAATTGCTCATCGCATATTCATTATCGTTATTATTCCTTTTGGTTGCCTCTGTTCTCTTCATTGGTTTCTATTGTTTTTGCTTTGTTGATTGGCGGTGTTTACATGTTGCCATCAAACAGAGCTACTGTCTTCGAATATTAATATACCGGATTTACATGAGCGGATTTAAATTTTTTTTTTTTTTTAATGAGCATTAAGTGACAGAGTAAGCCTACTTCTGGTTTCAGTGAGATGAAATAACGTGTAATCACTTACTCTTCCAAATTGAATTAAGAGTTCTTAAACGCAAATATTAAATGGAAATACGCCCTCCGTTATTTGCTTATTTTCTGTGGAGAGTT
>NW_023458561.1:65370238-65394107 GCF_013731165.1 Rhagoletis pomonella | reverse complement strand
GCTACGTGCAATGGCTTTGCAAGATTTGGAGAATACCCCTAATGAATAGCGCAGGCAGGCGCACAGCGAACAGACAGCTGAGCGAACACCGGTGAGCTTGGATATTTGAAATGCAAATTTGAAAGAAAAACGAATACGATTTTTTTTTGCCGGCAGCGATTATTGGGTTGAAGATAAAATACAGTTGGTTGCATGGAAATGAATGAATAGATAGTCATCGCAGCAAAAGGTTGCGCGCTCGAGTTCAAATCGTGTACACTGCATGATTTTATATACAAATATGTTGCCTTTGTGTGTTGCAAATACTGAGAAGAATATTACGTGAAAATTTGAGTGCTAAGGAACAGTTGTTTTTTGTTTGAAACTTCATAAATATGTATGCACATATTTAAATTCTCATTTTGGTTGTTGGTGTTTCAGACAGGGTAGGAGTATGATGTGTTGTGATGCGACTTTCCTCATCCATTGCCAAATTTGGTTTGGTTTCTTCTAGTTGTACTACCAGCCGTGTCATTTTTGAACCAAAATTGTTTAACAATACATCCCATATTTAAATGTTACTTTTGGGTTAGCCAAAGGTTCAATTTAATATTGTAAAAGCTAAATTTTTTGTCAAGACTACAAAATAGTCAAAAGCACACATTTGCTGGGTACAAGTCTTACTCTTTGGCTTCTAATTAAATCTTCGGTTTTTGCAAAAATTTTAAAATAAAAAGCTTTTTAAAAATTTTGGAAATTTTTGAAGGACTGAGAACAGAGAAAATTTCAAGGTTTTTAACTATCAATGCTTACTTGATGGATGTTATGTGTTTAAGATCCTTGCCTTTAACTTAATCGACAAGCTACTTTTTATTGGATATCTAGACAAAATCCGTAGGAAAGCCACCCGAGAATTTTGGTCCCGTGGACTCCACTCCATATTTTTTTCCAAGCTTACTAGCTTGGCGGAGTTTCCAATCGCAAATGTGTGATGGTACTATTCATGAGAACAAGCGACACAAAGGTGTTTTGGGAAAACATCAAAATTAGGAATATGCGGGTTTTATGACTCTATATTAAGCGAAATATGTTTTTTGAATTGAATTGAATTTTGAATCGTATCTTGCCGTCAGGGTTAGGCTAGGTCACGGTGTCCCTTGTTTCTGTTGTATCCAATAAATTAACTAGCTGACTAGTCGAACCTAACCCAGCAAACAATTACTTAGGAACTTGGCTCGTTTTGTTTTAAATTTTTGACTAAAACAGAGAAAGTTTAGTCCACTAAATAAACAAATTTTGATGAGGTGAAGCCAAAATCCTCTAAGTTTTTGGCTATCTCGCATGCAAGTTACAGTAAAGGCAAAGTTTAATTGAAGCACTAAAATGGCCATTGAAATGTTGTTCAATTAAGGAATTTTATTAATTTGTTATACATTTTGAACAAATTTCCGTTATCCTTTGTTATTCGGCGTTCAATGTCATTTTTCGTTCGTTTCGTTAAATTGACATAACTTTGTAATTAAATAATTTGAGCTAACAAAATCATCACCTCTTTCCAAATATGCTTTATGTACCTAGAGGGGTTTAATCTAAATTCTAGCTGTGAAATTAAGCAACAAAGTTAAACAAACGATTTAATATAAAGAGATTAACTTCAGTTAATTAAAATTAAATTTTCAACGCAGATTGAGTTATCGCGACGAGCAAAGTTGCATCGTAACTAACAAAGAGATGTAAGTGAAGAGCAACAGAGCGCAATTAATAACTTGGTTAAGCTAAATCTGCTTTCACTTTGCAGGGGCGGACTCGCAGTGCGCTGACATACATACATTTAAAAACACATACATATGTACATATTTAGTATACACTCTTCAAACATACCAAATAGTTCATTTAAAATTAAAGGTCACATTTTAAATGAAAAGGACACAAAACACGCGCTTGCAGGCATTCTATAGCATTTAAGCTTCTGACGCGTTTGGTGCTTGTGTGCTTGCACGCTTGAGAGCGCGCATTCACAGCGGTGAGCCTATTCAATTTCGCGAAACAAATGCCGATCTTATTAAAAGCATCAAGTCGCCGCCACATGTCTGCCACATGCCGCGTCTATATATATGTATGCATGTATGAACGTGTGTCATACGTGTAGTTTAGCATATCTACAGGCGCAGAGCCCTCCACTCACACACATACTTACACACACCTGGCTGGCGCTTTTGTAATTTTGCAATTTCAGGCGAAAAGTGAATAGACGACTATGGTTGCCACATACTGTGGCTGGTAATAGCTACAAATGTGCGAAACTCCGTCGCGTCTTGGCGGTGAGGTGATTGCGGTGTCCTATGTGTCTGATGTCGGCGGCAAAAAAGGCGATTATACAAACAAAAAGGCCAACGCAACACTCTTAGGTTCTTTTTGCTTTTCATGTCGATTTATTAATTTCGCTCATTTGCACATCGCCAGTTGCTCACGCTTGAGAATGTTCATGCAGCTTTAAGCTGTCACCATGTAATAGAGTGTATACATCGAGACTGCTTTTCCATTAACGCGTTTACCTCTATGTATATAATGCATGCTTGTTGTTGTTGCTCGTCGTTTTACGACAATGCCATATTCTTAGTTCCATTTTAATTAAATTTCCACATTACACACACATTCTTACATTTGACGTTGTAATTGAGTGCATACTATCTGTAAGGTTATTGTCATTCCTGTCTATATGTATTTATGTATGTATATGGTGTTGGGCTTGCTATGTTGTTGTTGTTTTTGTTGCTGTACTTGCACAAAACATCTTGCAATCAGCACGAAGTGTCAAATATTTGCATTCCTCTGCGCATTTCGCTCATCACAACAATTCAGTTTTAGAAACACTCGAGTAGTGTTGTCGAGTGATGACTCAAAGGGTGCTGCTTTTACATAATAAGTCTGTATGTGCGTGGCAGAATGTATGTAAATAAATATGTAGATGAATTTTTATACCAATGTAGAATATTTCTTTGCTGTTGATTAGATTCCGGAAATAAAGTTATTTTTTGTTTTATTCCTTGCTTTTAAAGAAGAAGACAGTAAGAAGAATCTTTGTGTAGGGAAAAATACGTAGTAATTTTATTTACTTAATAAAGGAAATTTTTTAAAAGATATCTAAAGAAATACATGCATATTTATCTTTATGCAAAGGAGCCTAGAAAGTTAGTTTGAAATTTTATTTCTATGCTTTGTTGTATTTTAAATGACGAAATTTCAATTCCAAAAAATGCATTTTCAAGAAATGTCACCACAAAACATAAACTGTGTTAGCCAAATCGACTAACATTAGTATACTAGGGTTAATGCATTCCTATCAGTGGAAGTATGTATCCATTGGCTTACATTTCAGCAAGCAGAATATCGGGCAGAAGCAGTTCTTTACTCTAAAATAGTCCGGTAATCAGCAAATTGTTGCTTTTTAACATTATTTTTTCAGAAAAGTTGTTGTTGATGAGTATGTACATATGTCAGAGAAAGCTTTTTGGTATTGGTCGTGATTAGAATTACAGTTCCAGTGGAATAAATAGATAAATTGTCTTGGCAGAAGAATCTCTCTCTGATCATCGCTTGATTGAGTTTTGGCTACAAGCTGATACTTATCAAGTTTAGAGTGATCGAAATCCTCGAAAGACTTGGATTTCTCCTTGAAGTGAAGATATCAAATATTTCTTAGCTCAAAACCTAAAATAAATTGAAGAAACGATCGGCATTGTAACGATTAATTTTATTTGTTATTTATTTGGAGTAGGCAGGCAGGCAGGGATAAGCGGTCCCCTTATGTAACGCGGATCTTATAACACTTTAGAAGATGTATTGCCTTGAGCTTTTATAAAGACGTTTGTAGTGAGATTGGTAAAATTCTCTCTCAAGAAATCTGAAAAGTTATTTTTCCTGGAGAAAAGCTCTCAAGCTGTGGAGAGATGATTGTACCTTAGCAAAAATCTTCAGACCAAACAATATGACACCTTTCATGGTAAATACCCTGCAGCACACAGTCGAAATGTAAGTTAGATCAAAGTTCACAGTTCCCTTTAATACACGCCAACGTGCCTGCCAAGGTGGAGGTTACTGTATGTCAGCTCTAAACGACTTTGCAAAAAAAGATAAAAATGCGGCTAGAAGCTGGAGAGTACCTACACCACGACTGATGTTAAGGTGAAATTCGACAACGCTACTTTTGACTCTATGTGACTGACAACTGCCAAATAAACATGTGTTCCTGAAAATAGCAAGCAGGGGTTTGGCAAAGTTTCTTTCAGACAGATTAGGAGTGAGCTACGAACCCTCACCCAACTGATTACGACCTGCGTCAGATTTAAGTGGGCCGATACAAACTTTTAAGTTTCGTATATGAGTCTGGAAATTTTGTAGAGGAATAATGATTTGGCGCCCGGTGTGGTGTAGTTGTGAGCAGCGCGCGCTACCGTTTCCCAGAGCTTGGGTTAAAGCTCAGATTACGATTAGCATACAAAAAAACTGTAGGGTCCTCCCCTTTGTGTGAAAACATGAAGACGCACGCCACAAATCGAAGGAGAAGCTCGGCCAAACACTAACATATTGTGTAGGCGCCAATCCTTTATTATTGTTAATAATTTGCCACGCCCACTTGTTTTTTCCCCCATTCTCTAGTCTTTGGGTGCAATGGCCAACTCCGCAAAATGCTTGAAAATTAGATTTGGGGTTTCCGGGCTGCCGCTATTCCATTCTAACCTATTTTTTATTAACAAAACCACTAAAATGCTACTCGCATTAGGCACTTAAAGCCGCCGCATTCTTGGCTTACACGATACTACGATTTACTAATATCAAGTTTTTCTCGTAAACAGTTTCTCCTTCTTGGCATTGCTTTTACTGCTCCAATTTCGTAAGTAGTCAATAAATATTTGCTTGTTTAACGGAATTCCGGGTGTAAATGGCAACCTACACATAACAAAACATGTACTTAAGAGGCGTTGCAGAGGCGTGTAAAAATAATAAGTTGTGTAAATTAAACAAAACGGCAGACTGGGCTGGGAAGTGGTAGATAAATAAAGACTAACAAGTCCCACCGACGCGGACAATAAGTGGTATCAAATTAGAATCCAAAAATTGTTAAGTGTTCAATAACACACACACACACACACAATCGAGAATGAGTATTTAGGCTGCTGTAAGTAGAATTTTTGTGATATTTACTTGTACGCCCACTGATATACGCGTGGCTGCCATATTTCTGTCTCCCCGCGGGGTGCGACTGCCTCCACCCCGCATAAATTTTTGGCATTTGCCGCCCTCTATTGTTGCCCATTGTTTGCGCTATTATCGCATTGTTTATTGTTCTTCGATAATTTGCAACATTCTCATGTTGTTACGAATTTTTTATGAATGCGCTTGGCAATTGTTTGTGTGCTTGCGATTCTCTGCATTCTTCGCACAAAGCACAAAGGCGTTTATTCAACCTTATTTACATTTGTTTAGCATATTCCGCATATTCAGTGGCGTCTACATATATGTATGTATGTATATTTTTTGTATTAGCATTTCCCTCTCATTTCTCTAACTTGCGAAATGCAGCAGTGCGGCTGACCCCACGACATTTATTCGTAAATATTGGTTAGTGTTACGACGCGCCCATTAACTTGGTTGACATTTCACTGCTGTTCATTGTCTGCTGTTGCCTTTGTGTATGTATATTAGGGCGGTCCAAGAACAGTAAAGTCGGAATTGTAATGCTCTCACCCTCCTAGGATTGTTCTATATCGAAAAAAGTATACCATTATTATTTTTTTTTTTTTTGAAAACAAATTATATTTAGAGGTCGCTCTAAGCGCTCAAAGTTTTCCATGTATTCTTATATGGGAAAAATAAAATTTTTCGTTGAAATGGTATGGAATTCTTGAAAATCAATATTTTTCGATTGGAAAACTCTGGTTCTCTTCAGAAGGCTTTCAATAATAATACACAAAAGTTGTTTTTTTCCCCATATAAAATACATGGAAAACTTTGAGCGACCTCTAAGTATCTTTTGATTTCAAAATAAAAAAATAAGGGTATATTTTTTCGGTATAGAAAAATCCTAGAGAGCATTTAAACTCCGACTTAACTTTTTCACATGCATTTTTGGACCACCCTAATGTATATCCACAGCATTAAGCTTTTAGATGCAGGACATTTTATGACATTGCTCTATTTCGGTTCTGGCATGCTGAAACCTATGAAGTAAGTAAGAAATTGAATGCTGGACATTTGACACTCGTTGAGCTTGTCACTTGGGCGATAAATGTGTTTTCATTACACACAAATACTGTGTGACTGTGTCGTCGCGATTTTGTGTTATGACCGTATTGGCTGTTTTTATCTACATATGTATATGTACATATATAGAAATGCACTCAATTGTGCTTATCCTGATAATCCTGGCGTTTTTATGCTTCCCGTTATATGCTGGTATACCGTAGCTCATGTCTCTTATTTTGTGCTATACTGTTGTGGTTCACCATTTTATATGGCATCCATATTTTATGACTATTTTATTGCAATTGACAATTTGCCAATAACTACATATGTAGTTCATACCACATACAACTAAATACAGTAACTGTTCAGCAAATCCGAACCCTTGTGGGTTTTACAACTTATAGGCACTTAACAAAAATTGTACGACTTCCCGAAAAATGAAAACCTGTTTCTCTGATAGCTAAATTTGATCGTACTTCGTTTTGCCCTAAGTGCGTTCGTCGATGTGGCGGCAGTATTACATAAAATAAAATAATAGTAAGATATTTTTTAATTTTCAATTTTAGCGGTATCTGTAATATGTTATCGGTTTTGCTATCGATATCGATGCATTTATCGGCAACGTTTAACTTTTACTTTTAAAAACCGATTTCCTTAATATCACCTAAAAGTGTTGTTTGCGATTTTTATTGTTATCGACTTATCATTGATTAGGTTTTTAATATTTATTAATACTGTTTTTTCGGTTGGACGTTTCATCTTTAACATTAAAGCCAAAATTTTACAATGCCACTACTAAAGAGCTGGACGTCTACTGTACATAAGTATATCACTTTTAGCCAAAAAATTAAACTCCACTGACCATAAATAAAAACATCCTTCTTACATGAACTGCTATTGATGCTAAAACAGCTTGTGCAATTTTATTTATTTCCTTTCTGCCTTCCGTGTACGTAGACAAATACATATGTACATATGTTTACATGTATGGAAGTATGTATGTATATATTTATATGCTATTTTTAGAGGATTTTTATTTGCAATTTAAGTTTTTCGCCAAGCTACACTTGCAGATTTAAGTGCTCCAGCCGATCATCCAACTCACAGCGGATTACCGCATTTTTGCAAGGCGATTTTCATATAATATGAATTGTAAGTAAGTGTGTGTAATGATGCAGAAAAAATAGAATTGTCTCATAAAAGAAGTTGAATTTTATCATGTGCCTTTTAAATATGTATGAATTAAGTCAGCAGAGTCACTGAGATTTATGTGTTTAATTTTTTCATATATGTGTTGCTTACAAACTTGTGAAATGTGAAGTTGAGGTATTTTTGATTGAGATTAAAATAACTGTTACTTAGGTATGACAAGCGGATCTAGAGGGCATCAGAAATTAGCCAGCGCTTGTAAAAGTTATGATATTCACAGCAATTTATATTCCGATAATTTAAAGGGAGGCAGATAAAAGGTAAATCAATAAAACCAAAACTTAAGCACACATATATTTGGCTTTGTTTATTTTCTTTTTATACCCGAGCGCACTTGTGCACAAGGGTATATTAATTTTGTTCACATAACGGTTGTTTGTAACAGCCAAAACGAATCGAGATAGATATAGACAAATGTATACATCAATGATCAGGATGAAAAAAGAAATCGATTAAGCCATGTCTGTCTGTCCGTCTGTCCGTGTACACGATAACTCGAGCAAAAATTGAGATATCTCAACGAAATTTGGTATGTAGATTTCCCTTAATCCAAGGTAGGTTGGTATTGAAAATGGGCGAAATCGGACTGTAACCACGCCTACTTCCCATATAACGGTAATTTCCAGAAATACGAAAACTGCGATATTTTAGTAACTACTGGAGATTATTCACTCAAAATTGATATTTACAACCATTTTTAGACGAAAAATAAGAATATTATAAATTTTTGGAAAATGGGCGTAGCCACGCCCACTTATGGTTACATGTGAATATCTTGGTAACCGCTACACCAATTTCTTCCAAACTTGGCACAGTTGTTGGCCTTGGTACAGCATACAAAGTCGCCGAAAATTTTTAAAATCGGACGATAACCACGCACACATACCATATAACGGTAATTTCGAGAAATACAAAATCTTCGATAAATCAGTAAATATTAAAGCTAATTTATTCAAAATTGATGCTTGCAACAATTCTTTACCAAGAAATACGTTTATGGTAAAATTTTGGAAAATGGGCGTAGCACAGCCTACTTATGATCACATATATGTATATCGGTAACCGTTCTACCAATTTGTACCAAACTCGGTATTTTTATTGTGCTTGCCACATAAAAGAAAAACGTCGAAAATTATTGGAATGGGACTAAAATTACGGCCGCTTTTCATATAACGGTAAATTTCAGAAATGCTTGAAACTTCAATAATTCGAAATTTAAGGACGCTAATTTACTCAAAATGGATACACCCCGCCTTACCATCTAGCGGTAGCTTTCGGAAAGGTGAAAAACATATATTTAATACGTGCGCCGGGTATTTAACGTTCGGCTCCGCCCGAACTTAGACTTTCTTACTTGTTACAAATAAGTATTGAATTGGACGAGTTATTTCATATTTGTTGTTGCCAACAACCTTTCGTAAAATATTACTTTGACAAAGTTTTTTAAATAAGTATAAGGATTTTCTTTATACCAAGTTTTGTGGCTAAGTATTTAAAGGACACTAACCGAACTATAGTTTTTGACTTATGCCAATACTCACGGTAAACACTAGAAACCCACACGAAGATATTCATGCGCAACTGAGATATGTGCCACTGTTCAGTAGTAACGGTTGCCAAATTAGTTTTTTTAACAGCCGCATTGGTAATAAGTAAACATGTGTCGATTTTCCACAGAAAATTTTGGTTACTTATCTACCTAATTCGATATATACTTGACTAAAATACATGCAATTTTTAGTTGTGTCGTTATTGCCGAGGACCATGTGTATGTGTGTTTACAGAAATAAATTTTCAATTATATATAGATACCTCAGACGATGTGTTATTAACTGATCTGCAGCTATTAGAGAAGACAAATGTCTTCGCAATATTGCTGTACATACCTGGAAGTAGAAAATTAAGAATGATTTATTTAATATTAAGTATATTTTTTTGAAATCTCTGAATGAAGTCAATAGCTTGCAATTTTTATACACATTCAGCTATAAATTCGATTACATCAGGTACATAAAACGTTGGCAATTACTACTCTATAGATATCTACCCGATCATATGCTATCATATGCGCCTCAGCGGTCTGCCCATTGAAACAGGATGCCGACTTTGCCTAGGAGGCGATGGGACTTCAGAGAAAATTTAATGTGTGCACCTAAAATCATATCTAGTTCAACGTCTTTGCATTAGGAAGGTCCTCTATGATTGTATAATGGAAACCATAGGCTCCTTTGACGAAACCATTAGGCTCCTATGCCGCTGAAAAACGGACAAAGTCAAAAAATTAACTATTCTCTACCTAGAAACGAACGTTACAGAACCAGGCCGAATTTTAACGGCAATGCAATCTATAAATCGTCATATAGTCAAGAGCCAATGACAAAATTGTTTACCTCAACTTGATGAAATTGATCGATTAATAAACGCTTTCAGCTACGTTTGTGTACCAGATCTTTTAAGCCCAACAAATAACATTGCCATATAAAGCTTGTCATTATCACCGACATATTTACATACATACATACATATGTATTAACCTCATCATTTACAAAAACCTTAATGTGCGATTCAATTCGCCACCACAAATTCATTTGACACTATCACACTTCCATACAACTTTTCACTTTGGTGCGAAAAATAATAAAACAAACATTTCTATAATTGAAAATGACGATGACATGACGTTCGTAAATAAAGTGACACTTCACTGTGGTTTTCGCATGCGAATGCAACATTGGGTTGGTTGGTTCATGTTATTGGCCACAAATGACACCAGAAGCCATTCAAATGTAAATGATAATGAAAATAATAGAAAAAAAATCGGCATTCGGCACACAACTGTTATATGTATGTATGTATATTTTCTACCGGATGTACATACATACATATATTGTACGTATATATGTATGTAATGCGCGAGACAACGAGTATCATTTAATCGTGGATACGGTCAAAAGCAAATTATGCACCTACTTTTTATTGCAGAGAATTTTCCATGCCATTTCTCGCTGGCCGCATGCAAAGAGGCATTTCAATTGCGAAAAACCGGTTGACAAATGAAATGCATTGTTTATAAGCGTGAGTGACAAGTGTGGCATGCCACACGAATACGAAGAAAATATTTGTATAACGACAAAAAGAAGAGTGGAAAAATTTTAAAAAGTAAATATATACTTATAAATACAAACGAGCTGCATTTTGCAATTCGTGGGTGTTGCGCCGCATTGCGATGGCATGAAAAGGTGCCGTGCTAGTGCGTTGCAATGTAATAGATAACGTGCCACATAGTAGCAACTTTTGGCGATGCACACTGAAAGTTTCACGTTGTTGTGCGTGCCTGTTTCGACTATCAACTGGTTTTCACTTTTTTTTATTTTTTATATTTTAAAGTTTGAAGTACTTCCTTTGGCATCGCTCGCGTTCTATCCTCATTTGGCATGCGCAACATGCCGCATACTAGTATGTCCCACAATTTGTTCACCTATGTTAGCCATTTCAACAATTTAGCAAAACACATAAATTTCTTAATGCCTTGCGTCTTAATGCCTAGCGCGTGAGCAAAATGAAATAAAGTTGACATGGCGTGGATTCAAGATTTATATTGGAACACGCGCGACATACTGAACGCTTGTAGCGCAGCCGTTTTTTTTTTTTGTTTGCCCCACCAGCACCCAGCGGCTAACGCACTAAACATGAAAAACGCATTTAATAGTGCGTGTGTTGCATGCAACAATTGCACTGGTGCACTTACCAGCAACGCAAGCAGCTAAATTCAATGCGACGAAATTTGCTACGATGCGTGTCGACAGAAATTAAGGTAAAATTTTAAAGAAAAATATGCCGCTTTTCTCATGTAATTATCAGAAAAGTCCAATTAAAATACCTATATACATATTTACATATAATGTGGCATATTTTTGTAAGGCTCAAAAGAAATTTTGGTTTAATTAAAAATGCGATTCAAAAATTAATATTTTTTAAACTACTAAAATATTTTCATAAACCTTAAACCAAAGTGGCGCATTCTAGGTCTCTTTCACTCGCTTGTCATATTTTCTTGGCAGCTTCTCGTAGCTGCGCTCTACATACATATGTACTTATCGCACACCGTTTCAAAAGAGGCACAATTCAAAAAAATTTTAGTAATTTTTTTGCATAAATCAATTTGTAGGATTTTTTTCAAATTAATGAAAATTGATGTGTTTTCTTTCATGATTATATACTCTAACTAGAAAACTACTGTTATACCTGTTTTTTGTATGAATTGTGTTAAATCTGTACAATCCACATACAGTTATATTTCCGGCTCTAATTTTTGAGTTGTGCCTCTTTTCTAGACGGTTTATCGCACACCGGTGATGTGATGGAAGAGCGAAAATCGAAAGCGAGGAAAATTCAAAAAAAAATCGCTGCATCACAGTTTTTATACACATCACACTGGCACTCAAAATTTGAAAAAAGGCAAAAAAGGGCATTTATTTTTAAATTTTTTTTTATATACATACGTACCTTTAGCACAATGTAAATATTTGTACGTATGTCTAATTAAATATATAAAAAAATACATATAGTGGTCAAAAAATTATAGCCGCACCACTTTTTGGTTACTTTTATATAAAAATATAGCTCATTCTTTAATAAAACCCGTGTAGGTCCAAGTTTCCAAATTTTTGCAATATTCAAAACTTTCGTAAAAATTTCGAGCTTTTTTAAAAATTCTAAAAAATCAACCATAATTTTTAGTCATTTAAAACTTGTACTAGAATTCAATGGGCTACAAAACTAAATACTTAGAACCTTTCTAGAAAATCTAATTAAAAAATCTCGAAATTTTTACGAAATTTTGTTGGATTTTTGTTAAGTATTGCAAATTTTAATTCACTACTTCAGATTGGTACTTTTGTACAAATTTGTACATGCGGCCTGCTGGTACAAAATAAAAAAATGGGGACAACAATTTTTTTGTAGTCACACGAAGCAAATGTCTTAAAATCCTGACCCTGATCATGCGTAACGTGCCTTATAGAAAGTCTATTCTAAAAATTTATAACTGTTCTTTAAATTCCAATATCTTTAAGATAACCGTAAAAAATTCATTGGTGCTGATTAAGAATCCGTAAGTCAAAATATCCATCACCTTCAGATTTTGAGAAAAATGAGGTCAAAGTGTGAAAAAATTGGGTTTTTTTGCAGTATTTGATAAGCTTTAGAAGAGAAAGAAAGTCTATATTAGAACCCTCCACTGACATAGTCTCAAATTAAAGTCAGAACTCTCGGCTACTATCCCTGAAAATATCATACCTGTTCTAGCTTTAATTTAAGCGAAAGTATAAGGGTTGACCTCTTTTTTCTAAAATCTGGATCTGACGAAAATTTTATACTCACCGATTTTTAATCAGCACCAAAAAGTCTATCAAAAACAGCTTTAACATTTGCCGCATCAAAATCACTGTTGCCCTATGTTGTTGATCTCGTTTACACCATTAACAATTAAATCTTAATTTTAAACTAATTCTCTGAACATAATCATTATTTGGTGCAAGCAAATCTTGTTAAAATTGGATTGTCTAACTTTAGCCATTTAACTCCCAAACTAATTAGAGCAGCGTATATCTACTAGTTTACTGTCATCCGCATTTAACACCTGCTGGCCATTGCAAACTACGACTACTAGGATAAATATGAATGTTGCTGCTGCTCCAATTTTAATAATTATACAATCAACTAAATAAGATGATTCTTTCTAATGCAATGCAGGCACAATAAGTTCTATTAAAAACCGGCCAAAGCAAATATCTTTAAATTGATACTACTCCGGGGAAAGGCAATACAAGGCGCCATAGTAGATATTTATAATCTTCTCAAATCTGTCATTCACTCTCTCTTATTAACTGCACATCAATTGCATTGCTACCCGCTGGCAGCACAATCCTTCATGCACAATCAACTCACTCAATGCGCATTGTGCAATTAAAAGTAGAAAAGCAAAAGAAGAAATAAAAAAATACAAAAATAACGGACGATTTTAATTTGCGCAGATTTCGATTTAAATTCTCATTCATTTTCCGACGATAAACTATTCAAAGTTGCCAAAACGATTGAGTTGTCATCTGGTGTGTTGACGCAGTGGGCGTTGTGGCATCACTTTTCATTTTGGTTCAATGTGCGGCGTTCGTGGTTGGGCGCATAAATGTCGTGTCTGCTGAATTGAATTAAAATTGGAATGCGTTTTTGTTCCTTTGCAAATCTTTGGTCTGATTTGTGTGCACATAAAAGTGTAGGTAATATTAGCATCTTTTGTATTTTTGTATTTTTAAATAGACATTCACTTTGTTTAGAACTGAAGTGTGGAAGGTTATGATTTCAAAGGAAATCTATACTTTCGATTGTCTATATATAAATAATTTACTTTTTGAATATATCTCGCTAATAAAACTCTTTAAAATGTAAGAATTCTGCTTAAATTTTCTGCCGTTAATTGAGCGATACTGGGAAAAAAGAGGGAAAAGAGAAAATAGATGCAGAAAAGCTTGAGTACTAAGAGCTTGAGATCTGGCAGGTAGAAATGATAGATGAAAATTGGGACCTGGTAACAAATATCCAGAGTAAACTTGAGATACAGGGGCCAAAATTCTCAGCGCTTCTCACACTAGGACACAGGTGGCGCGTTTGATGAAGAAAACCCCGAACATTCCTCCATTCGATCAAAACGTGGTAAGAAGAGCAATAGTGCGGCCTGGAGCATACGATTTACCGGCATATCTGTTCAAATCCGGCGGTGAAGAGCTGATAGGCAGCACGTACCAGCTTTTAAGCAGAATTTGGTCTGTTGTATTCATATGAGCAAATCTCACGTGTTGTTACCTTTCACGACAAAAACGTGAAAATGCCTTATCTTCAGTTTTGTATAAATAACAAGATGCCAACGTGAAATTGTATTTAAATGAAAATTTAAAAGAGATATACTTAAAAATGTAAAAATAACCACTCGTGCTCATACATATACCCGTATGTGCGTTTGTAACGTATACGCCCCGTAGCACCTTAAGCTCTCTCTTACACGTTTACCCGCAATCCTTAATTTAAAAGCCATATTATTTAAAAGTGATTAAATATTGTCGTTTAAGATTTTTATACAGTATTCCTTATGCACAAATACATATGTACATATATTACTTTCTTCATGTTTATAATAAGCGGCATGCACGGTGCGTCTGACTCGCGAGTCGGTTGGGATGTGTTGGTGAAAATAAATTTGGGTTAATTACACCGACTTGACTCCTAGAATGACTCTGAATGATTCAACTGTGTGTAGTCAAAGGCGAGTCAATACGTACTTAAATGACTCGCGAGTCAGACGCACCGTGTATGCCGCCTATAACAATTTCAGAATGAATTTCGAATGTGTCAATAAAAATTGTAGAAATGGAATTTCAGTTTCTCAAATCATAGTCAGCTTTTACTTAATGGTATTTTTTTCATTCGGCGACACACTAGTTTTATTACATATTCGTTCGTTTTGGCCAAGAGAACATTTTCATCCTTAAATTAAAAAAATCGTAAAATTTTATGCATTACAAAATAGCTGCGACAGATAATCTGCATGCTGTAATTTTTTTTATTTCGCTGCACACTCTTGGAACTTCACAGATATGTTGTATTTGATGCCAACGTCCATTGGCCCTAATATGAACATTCTGTTTAAAGTTTGATTTTTTGGAGTTACAATGAAAAAATTTGTAATTTCGGTACTTTTCGCCTAAATAAACGTTTTAAGACTAAAATTGCACCTTTTTCTTGAAATCTATTGGTTGAAATATACGCAAGAAGAATGCTTTAGCGTTTTGTTTTCTAGAATTATTTCCTAACGCACGTCCTTTTATATGGCGCAGAAACATGGACGGCATCGTGCAAAGGCGCGAAGGCATTGAGGTGCTTTCGTGAGAACTATTCTACGCAAGATCGGCGAATACCGATGAATATGGCATGACGAACTGTACGAGATTTTTAGCGACATGGACATAGTTAAGCGCATAAAAAAACAACAATTGCGCTATCCTGGGAGGGCCCTTCGATTCGGTACCTAGGGATGGACAACGAAAGAAAGGAAGCCCTGGAATCAATGAAATGACCAAGTGTAGATGGACTTGTCTGCACTACTGGCACAGCCTTGCAAATGAGAGAGAGGCAATTGGCGAAGTTTTTTGGGTCTCGACACAAACCGACCAACGGCCAAACAAACAAGAAGAAGAAGAATAAGAAGTAGACACTTTCTGCAATCTTTCATCTGCGTTCATGTGCAACTTCATTCCAACATTTTTCAGCACATTTTGTTTTCAAATCAAAAAGTTTTCTCATTTCATATACATACATATGTAGTTGTATGAGTACGTGCGCACTTTTATTGGTAAGTTAGTCGGTATCTATAAACCACAAATCTATATGCGTTTGGAAACATGTATGTATGTACTTTCAATGCGTTTTCATTTTTAACTTATAAATCAAAGCTTTTTCCAGTGATAGTGCTTTTCCTTTGTATGTATGTTTGTAAGCAAGAATCGTATTTTAAGTGAACATCAGCATGTGCGCTCCAAATAATTTTGTAGCGCTTTTTATACGGTGCTCAACCAGACAAACTTTAGTTGTGTAAAATTTTTAACAATTTTTTTAATTCTTTCAGGGTTTATGCATATAATTTAGATGAACAAGTACGCTTCTCAAAGCTTTATAGCAGGGTTAGCCTAGGTGCTGAGTGCTAAAGATCACGCCGTAGATGTATGCCAAATAATGATTTCATTTGTATTTCAAAAAACAAGAACTGATTCAGCCAGCGATGAGAATAAGCGTATATGTATTTACCATAAACTAGTACTGCTGCAAAACGTGCTGGTTCTGCGGCGTCACGACTTACTATAGGGTTTATGCATATTTTAAATTCCCGTCCAAGAGATAAGCAATCTGAGGCTCATCCGCCTGTCAGCGAACTTATTTACATTTTTAGAACCTGAATCGTTGAATGTTGAAAGATAACCTTGACAGAGGAAAACAAAATTAGCTTTTGCACTGGCATTGCTTATGTAGTACATATTGTTCGATTTGTATATTCTCGCGGCCACCATCAAATTCAAATTAAGCTTTATTGCCTTCTTTTTTGCCTTCATTGGCCTATGGATACGGTGACCAGATTTCTTTGGACTAAAATCGGGACATTTCCGAAGCATCGAAACCGAACATATCATTTCGTTTTTAGAATGAACATATTTTAATACAGTTTTATTTGAGACAAAACAAAGAGAAAAAACTCGAGAAATTATCCCAAAAATGTATTAACACAATATATTCGGTGGCGCGAATTTAAATAGGGAAAATACAGTTTAGCAAGTTTTGGCTACTTTTATTTATTTAAATTTTTTTATCATTTTTTTATAAAAATACTAGCGGTATCCCGGTGAGCTTCTCTACACCAAATATTGAAAAATTGATGAAAAATCCTGGAATTTTTCTATATGAAGATTTATCATTTGTTTTATTTCAAAATGTTTGATTCTTTATTTTTAATCTTAATCCAACACATTTGGATATACAAAATTTTTTGTTTTTCCATCTTGGGTATGAATAAATAAACAATTTGGAATGCCAACTCTTGAACAGGCCACGTATAGCTGTCCGTGCGAGAAGCACGGCTCCTCCAAAGTCAATCTGCATACTTGAAGAGGTTGTCCTGGCGCCTTGTTGACGGACATGGCAAATGCTAGACGCACTGGGAATTGAAAACGCTTGAATTCAAACGTCATGTCTGTTTTTATCAGTGGAATACGTGGTATGAGCACAATTTCACCTTTCGCTTTCCCAGTCAGTATTGTTGCTTCAACTAAATTCGCCATCAATTTTTTTACTGCCAGTCTTGTTCCATTACACAGAGCATTTAAATTCCGTAGTAAAATAATTGATGAGCCGACCTTTAAATTCAAACAATGTGGTGGCATACCAGGCGGTTCCATTGAATTCAAAAATTCAACTGGATAATTCACTGCGTCATCTTGATTCATTACGCTGTCAACAGATTTATATGTTGTCACTTCATATGGCAATTTTTCTAGAATTTGATAATTGATTGAATTGATATGCACATTTTTGGTGCCAGTATTGCGCGTTCTCTCAACCAATCGTGATACAGGTAATTTTGAGCAATATTTGGAAACACGCATTCAATCAAGTTTTCTTTCTTCGGCAATGTGATCAAGCCATTTGTATTATCGATTCGAACTTTGCCATTTCCGATCTCTAACAATTGCTTGTGCAAATGATGCAACAAATTTGTGCAAAATTATTGAAATAAATTCAATTGATTATTATATTGATTTTTTTGAGCTCAAGGCCGGGTTGAAATAAAACAAATCATGTTTAAAAAAAAATTGAGAACTATATTGCAGCCATGTTTATACTTAACTTAATTTATCCGAAGAAAAAATAAACACAGCACATCATAAATAGCAAGAATTTTTCACTATGTTTTCGATTTTTCATGTATCTGCTGTTGTACCATACACATCACATCACATAAACCATCTGGATGATAGCCTGAATATGCCGCATAAATTTGGTTGAATTCGGTGAAGCCGTTATCAAGTTATAAGCTCACACAAAAAACGTGTTCTTATTTTTATACATAAGATACATATGCCACGCCCCCTTTTCCAAATTTGGGCAAACTCCACAAAAAAAATATCTGCATGATGGCCCAAATTAGCTTTATGAGTTTGGTTGAATTCGGTTAAGCCGTTCTCAAGTTATAAGCTAACTCACTAATTTTTATATATAAAATACAGGCGCCTAGCCCCCTTTTCCGAATTCAAGCAAACTGCACATAAACCATCTGCGTGATAGCCCGAATATGCCGCATAAATTTGGTTGAATTCGGTGAAGCCGTTATCAAGTTATATGGTCACAACAAAAACGTTCTCTTATTTTTATATTTTAGTTAGTATGGGTGGTGCCACGCCCCCTTCTCCGAATTCAAGCAAACTTCGCATAAACCATCTGCATGATAGATCGAATATGTCACATAAATTTGGTTGAATTCGGTGAAGCCGTTCTCAAGTTATGAGGTCACACCAAAAACGTGCACTTATTTTTATATATAAGATGACACATAAAATGTCATAACTCAGGAACGGCTGCACCGATTTCAATCAAACTTCACACAAACCACCTACTCAAAGATAGAAAAGAACTCTGAAGAACTCTTTTGTGTCAATCGGTTCGGCGGTTCTTGAGTTATAAGATTACCAAGGAAATGTAACTTCTTTTTATATATATAGATAGCTTACTCTCTTAAAAAACCATGTAAAACAAAATTTCAAACCTTGTAGAACGTTTACAAAAATTCGACGAATTTTAACAAATGTTGGTCAGTTTCTTTTTCACAGTGGGGGCTAACCCAAATTCGGCAGTTAACTTTACATTTTTGTACTGAAAACCTGTAGTTAACTGCCGCATGAGAGTTAACTCGTCACTGTAAAAACGGTCAACGACCCTCAGATCAGACTTTTTGGTCATGCAGCTTTGTAGCCGCTTAAATTTGAGTAAAAGAAGTGCAAGCTCAAAGTTACTAAAATTAAATTGGCTACGAAACTGTATACTCAGAATTTTTCTAGGAAATCTAATTAAAAAGCTCAAAATTTTGATAAAACTTTTTGTTTTATAACGAGCTGCACTTTCATTAAAAAGTAATAGAAATAAAAATATCGAAATGGGAATAGCCAAATAATGCTAAAATGCCTCTTCTAGGAAATTAGTATTCTTTTTTTATAATTTTACTAAATTCAAGTTAGAATCGTTTTATTAAAAAAAAAATTAAGCAAATAATTAGAAAAATGTTTAAAAAAATTTTACAAGAATGATAGACTGCAATATAATAGCGGAGTACCAGTTCGGCAGAGTGAAACATAACCAAAGATCATAGAAATGGCAGATCATGGCTATTTTTGTTGCTCCCCTATATTCTATGTTTTTTTTGGGATAACAAAAGTGCTGCCACGTTTGTACGAAAAATTGTTTTTGGGCCAGAGTACAGAAAGACTCTTGTTAAATAAATAAAGAAAACACTGAAAATTGGGATTTAATCGGTACAAATATGAAAAATCGGGACACTTATACGCCCCGACTTTAAACCCGCCAAAAGCGGTACGAATGGTCACCGTACCTATGGCGTTGCTCGAGTAGCGCCTCCGCAAATCAGATGTTAATAATTTAATTACATTCGGTAGTGGGCTGACTAGCTCATCGCTCACCAATTTGCTGATAACGAAAATTCAATAAAGGGAAATTTGTATAGCCACTTCAACAACAATTTACTTATGTAGAAAGTTAAATATTTATTTATGAGTGTACTATATTTATGTCAACGTAATTGAATCAATCCGTTTTTCATGTTTGATGCGTTGTTTGAGATTTATACACATAGTCGAAACTATGAACAAAAACTAAGTGCAATTAAGACACACAAATTCTTTAATTTTTTTAGGTTCGGACACCAAAATTTTGTTTGATGTTATGTGAGCCATGTATCGAACCAGCGACCGAACAAAAGGTCTTATCATCATTTCGTTGTTTAATTTCGTCGTTTTTTTTTTGTCTACTAAATACGACTCATTCAACTCATATTTAGAATTTTAAGCGTCATATTTATTATCTGCGTAGAAAAGATGATAACAATGCTTATTCGACATCGTGATGAGTCGCAAATTGTTTTAATTAAATCTGGTCAAAGGAAGACTATGTAGATTTTTGATATTTTGTAGGGGCAATAAATTACGAGTATTATTATTTTTTCTTGATTTAATTATGAGATAATGGTGGGAAGGAAAACAATTTGTGCAATAAAATTAAAATTGTATGTCTACCCACCAGATTAGAAATTAATTAAATGCGAACTCATTGAAATAATAACGCCAGTTTAATTTTTAAGGCGAACCTTGTTTTCGATATCTAAATTTTAAACGAATTGCTTACGGTGTGGAATTTTTTAAGGTTCTTGCTCTTTTGGCGATTTCTTGCTTGTCGATCACCCCAAGTTAAAATTCTTGGAACTTATCTGAGCTCTTAACTGCAGTTAAGCTGTGGTGAAAATGTGCTATAAGAATCGTCCGAATACATTGTATTTCTCGAATGAAATCACCTCCCTTCGAATACGCAATTCCTTGTATTTCAACAATTAAGGCAGCAAATCAAGAGATAACATATATATAGTCACTCTTACCGTATACTTGCTTCTGGCGATTAAGAAATGGCTTTCAAGATCGCTTTGAGTATAATAACTAGGCAGTGCTCAATATAGAACGAACAATTTAAATAAATCAACCAATCGCTTATCTAATAGCATTTTTATTGACTAACAAAGCCTTGAAAATACGGTTCTGAAGTCACCACCATCTATCATTGCTGGCGGACTTGACTTCCAAGGAAAATAGTCTCTTATTGTATGTCATGATTTAAGCACAGGTCCCTTATAAAGACCATATCTTGTCCTGCTTTTGTACACTTGTAATAGTACCACAGTGGTAAGTTTCGTAAAAATCCTTTTTAAATAGAGACACAACTTCGAAAAAAATGTACATTTGCTTTATGTCAGACAGTAAGGCCATTTTATTAGCGCTGAGGTGCGACACAATTACATCTAAGCTGGTACAGAATTAGAGACCTGATGGCAAGCGGAGAAAAGCACGGAGACACCACAGCTCGAAATTGGTTTGTGGGTTAACCAAAACATATACAAGGAAAGTCGTAGACGATTTGGTAAGAAAAATATTTAATAAGTACTGAGTTGAGTATCCAGGGCAGGAGCAAGCTAAGCTGATAACACTGGTCTACAAGGGTTTTGCGAATAAGACGGGACCTGGTGTTTCCGAACGGATTTTTCGTGCTGAACACGAATCTGGGGTCCAAAACTTCCCATCACGTCACGTTTTCGAGAAAAAAGGGGTTGAAACCCCTAAAAACAGCGTTTTTGGACATTTTCGAAAAAATGTAGAGCCGAACCCTAACGTGCTACAAACTTAGCATATGTCAGAAATTAAAGGTAAAATTGTGCCCTTTCGAATGAGCCTTATGCCAAGTTGATCGCATGTGCCCTTGGAGCAGGGGGTGTATTTGTGTCTAGGGGTGCAGGAAAAAACAGCGTTTTTGGCCATTTTTGAAAAATTGTAGAGCTGAACCCTGACGTGCTACAAACTTTGTATATGTCAGAAATTAAAGGCTAAATCGTGCCCTTTCGAATGAGCCCTATGCCGAATTAATCGCATGCACCCTTAGATCAGGGGGTGTATTTGTGTCTAGGAGTGAAATTTTTATATCCACCATATTCGACCCGTCATCTTAAATTTTTAAAATCTAACTGCAGATTCGTAATCAGCGACTTTTAATATAGTTAAAACCTTGGCATTATTAATTTTCTATGATCGTTTAAGATTAAATTCTTTCTGTGATCAATTTTTCCTGCACCCCTAAACACAAATACACCCCCTGCTTTAAGGGTGCACGCGATCAATTCGGCATAGGGCTCATTCGAAAGGGCACGGTTTAGCCTTTAATTTCTGATATATGCAAAATTTGTACCACGTCAGGGTTCAGCTCTATAATTTTTCGAAAATGGCCAAAAACGCTGTTTTTAGGGGTTTCAACCCCTTTTTTCTCGAAAACGTGACGTGATGGGACATTTTTGACCCCGGATTCGTGTTCAGCACGAAAAATCCGTTCAGAAACACCAGGTCCCGTCTTATTCGCAGAAAAAAAGTTGAAATTTGTAGACCAGTGTAATCTGTTCATCTCTAGAGGATTCACTAAAATCCGCAATGTAGGGGCATTGCTTTCACCTCGGTAAGATAAAACGTTCATGCCCGACAGTCTGCTACTTCTATGTCACTCTCGCCAAACGAAGACTCGCTAACTTGGGTCGGGTTGCACTAAGCTGATCGACTCGGTTTTTCCAAACCGGTTTATTTATTTTACGAAAAATGGAACTGCATAGAACATTATTATTAGTTTAATATTTGAATACTGCAAAAATTTCCAGAAAGGAACGAAAGCCTTTCACTGTTTTTTTTTTTTTGATTTGCTTGTTGTAGCAGCTTAATAAACACTATTTAAATCAGTCAGTCGACTACATGTTGTCTTCATCCTTATCTAACAGCAGGACGGTTTTGGGCCGTAGAGAGAGGTATGTTAGACAAGCATCTCATTCAAATTAGAATAAACAGGCAAACCGGCTACAATATCCAGGATGGATATGCGTCAAAGTATCGCGGACCTCTCCAGGCAACTCGAGGTCTTCGTCTGCGTTAGGTGGTTTTGGTCTCCGATTACGGAATTCAAGGGGTATGAGTTGGCGAAAGGTGTTAGTCGATTATCGATGAAAGGCCTGTGCCAATTTTGGCTTTCTAGGTAGGTGGATGGAACTTGGTCGTTGTAGTGTTAAAAGATTTCACATTCATAGGATATGCTTATATGGCCCATAACACTAACAAGAAAAACTAATAAAAATTTACCTATGCAGCGTCAATCATCCAATAACAATAAAAACGACCTTGTAATAAACAATTCTGTTCAATTTTCACTCGCTGCTGGTATACAAAGCGCCTGTTCCAAATTCGTAGATTGCTCAAAGAGCGGTTTGTGTGGTCCGGAGCGATTTAACCGATTGCCAAGGCGAAATGGAATTTTGACGAGAATTTCAATGCATACAAATTTACATACATACATATATGCATAGAAGAATCATACAACGAATAGCCGTATAAAAACAGTAGTAGCGGAGAGTGCATGACAGCCACTAAAGAACAAAAAAAAAAAACGAAAATAAATATGCGAGAACGGCCGCGCAGGGGAAATTCAAACAACAACAATCGCTTTGGTGACTTCGCAACCGAAAATGAACAATTCGTTAGTTGTTAACGATGCAAAGGCATTTAAAATGCTTCAGTTGCATACATAAAATGCCACAAATTGTTGCAAGCTGAAAGCAGACTTGGTTGTTTGCTAAAGAATTCGCACAAAGCACATTGAAACTTTTTTGTACAAAAGTTTTTCTGCATTTTTAATGAAAACTGCGATTCACTTAAGTAAAAAAAAGAAGTAAATTAACATCAGGAAGGAAAATATTAAGAAAAATGCCAAATTTGTGGAGCTTCTATTTCCACATACCTAAACATACCAGACAAAATCTCTTTTTCGAGCAATTGAAACAATTCGACATATTTTAGGACTAAATAATACAGAGTTACGATGCTAAATAGTTGGTTTGACTATTTAAAAATAAAATTTACGATTAGGTGGGCAAAAAGATGCACAATTGCTTTACCTTGTTGCAAAATATGCGCGGGTTACATATATATTAGGGTGATCCAAAATAACTAACCTAACGAATTTATGGCCTTAAAAA
>NW_023458561.1:65337430-65365238 GCF_013731165.1 Rhagoletis pomonella | reverse complement strand
TAGGGTGATCCAAAATAACTAACCTAACGAATTTATGGCCTTAAAAATACATATTTACTGAGAAGGGAATTTCTTATTTGGAAAAAATTGTGTTAAAATTTTGAAAGGTGTCGGTGGGCATTTGAAATTTTCCAAGTAAATAACACGTAAAAAAATTTGTTTCCATTAAAAATGTTATAACTATTGAACTATTTGAGGTAAAATTTTCTTCTTGGGGTATCCTTGTAGGACATTAAATTCTCTAAAAAATTACCCTGACTTGTCTTAGAGATGTTTGAGAGTATTAAGTATGTTAATGATATTGCTAAGTTTTTTCTTGTAGCTTAAATATTGCCAATAATAAAGCACTAAAACTGCATATTTCTGCTTTTTCCGCCTTTCATGGCCAGCATACACATTTCTGAGTCAATTTTTCTAGACAATCAACTTCAGGGTAATTTTCAGAGAATTTAATGCCTTACAAAAAAATACTTAGAAAAATTTGTATCTCTAACTAACATGTTATTTACATGAAAAATTTCAAAATTCCACCGACACCTTTTCAAATCGGGAGAAATATTTTTTCAAATGAGAGAATTTTCTTCTCAGTAAATAGGTCCTTTTAAGGCCATAAATTGCTTAGGTTAGTTATTATGGATCTCCCTAATATATTTACACACATATGTACATACGTATGCGAATAAATCTGTTTCATAATCGGCAAACATCATATTTCAAAATAAATAATGCCTCATTTATTATACAATTTTTTTGCACCTTTCCCAGCCGTTAATAGGAGTCTAAAGCAAACATATGTACATACATAAATATTTATCCACAGTAGGGTGATATAAAATAAGTAAAGTCGAAATTTTAACGCTCTCACCCCATAGGATGGTTTTATATCGATAAAAAGTATACCCATTTCTTTTATTTTGAAATCAAACAAGTAAGAAAGTCTAAGTTCGGGCGGAGCCGAACATTAAATACCCGGCGCAAGTATTAAATATATGTTTTTTCACCCTTCCGAAACCTTCCGCTAGATGGTAAGCCGAGGTGTATCAATTTTGAGTAAATTAGCGTCCTTCAATTTCGAAATATTGAAGTTTCAAGCATTTCTTAAATTTACCGTTATATGAGAATCGGCCGTTATTTTAGTCCGATTTCAATAATTTTCAACGTTTTGCTTACACGTGGCAAGTACAATAACCATACCTAGGTTGGTACAAATTGGTAGAACGGTTACCGATATACATATACGTGATCATAAGTGGGCGGTGCCACGCCCATTTTCCAAAATTTTACCATAAACATATTTCTTGGTAAAGAATTGTTGCAAGCATCAATTTTGAATAAATTAGCTTCAATATTTACTGATTTATCGAAGATTTTGTATTTCTCTAAATTACCGTTATATGGGATATGGGCGTGGTTTTTGTCCGATTTTAAAAAGTTTCCGCGGTTTTTTATGCTGTACCAAGGCCAACAACTGTGCCAAGTTTGGAAGAAATTGGTGCAGCGGTTACCAAGATATACACATGTAACCATAAGTGGGCGTGGCTACGCCCATTTTCCAAAAATTTATAATATTCTTATTTGTCGTCTAAAACTTATTATAAATATCAATTTTGAGTGAATAATCTCCAGTAGTTACTAAAATATCGCAGTTTTCGTATTTCTGAAAATTACCGTTATATGGGAAGTAGGCGCGGTTATTGAGCGATTTTAAAAATTTTCGGCCATTTGGTATGTTATGCGAAGGCCAACAACTGTGCCAAGTTTGGAAGAAATTGGTGCAGCGGTTACCAAGATATACACATGTAACCATAAGTGGGCGTGGCTACGCCCATTTTCCAAAAATTTATAATATTCTTATTTTTCGTCTAAAAATTATTGTAAATATCAATTTTGAGTGAATTATCTTCAGTAGTTACTAAAATATCGCAGTTTTCGTATTTCTGGAAATTACCGTTATATGGGAAGTGGGCGTGGTTAAAGTCCGATTTCGCCCATTTTCAATACCAACCTACCTTGCATTAAAGGAAACCTACATACCAAATTTCGTTGAGATATCTCAATTTTTGCTCGAGTTATCGTGTACACGGACAGACGGACAGACGGACAGACGGACAGACGGACAGACGGACAGACGGACAGACGGACGGACAGACAGACATGGCTTAATCGATTTCTTTTTTCATCCTGATCATTTATGTATACATTTGTCTATATCTATCTCGATTCGTTTTGGCTGTTACAAACAACCGTTATGTGAACAAAATTAATATACCCTTGTGCACAAGTGCGCTCGGGTATAAAAAAACTTTTCGTAGAAATGGTATGGAATTCTTGAAAATCAATATTTTTCGATCAAAAAACTCTGCTTCTCTTAGGGATACTTTCAGTAATAATACCCAACTTTTTATTCAACCTGTTTTTAATACAAACGCTTTTTATTGCATTTTTCAGGGGTATTTGGCGGACCTATAAATTATAGTTACTTTGAAAAAAAATGGTTAAGTAAACAATTGGGTATTATTATTGGGAATCTCAGAGAACAGAGAAACAGAGTTTTGATAGAAAAATATTGATCTTTAAGAATTCTATAGCAATTCTACGATAAGTTGTTTTTTTTTTTGCATATAAAATACATGGAAAACTTTGAGCGCTTCGAGGGACCTCTAAATATTCCTCGATTTCAAAATAAAAAATATTGGTATATTTTTTTCGGTAAACAACAATCCTAGGGGGAGAGAGCATACAAATTCCGACTTTACTTTTTCACATGCCTTTTTGGACCACCCTAATGTGCAGGCTTAAACTCTCATAAAGCAACAACGAACATTTATGAACACACAAGCGAACATACAGGTGGGCATATTCAAATTGATAGAGGTGCTTGTAGACCTTTGCAACTTACACTTCCATAGATATGTAGATACATTATTGCAAACTTTGCTACTTTTTTACAGTTGCCTAATTGCTGCTGAATGTATGTACATACATACATTGTTGCTGGCATTAGACGCAGGCCACACAGCATGGAGCTTGACTGTGATTTATCATTTGCCGCATGTGGTGGGGCATATGCCACACGGCACATACATACCGGTGGTAAGTGTTGAATTTTTGGCATACATTTAATTTTCAATTTCGAACGGTACAAATGGCGCAATGTATATATTATTTACATATGTATGCACATGCATAAGTACAAAAATATGTTATAATACCGGCAATTTCCAGGCGACGATGATATGAAAATAATGGAATTACTCTGCAGTATTACTTTTTTTGAATGAAAATCTGCAAAACGTTGACGCGTGTCAAATTGATACTTCGACTCGGACAGAGGTTGTGGGGCAGACGAAATTATGTAAAATATGTAAATACGTAAAACACATATGTTTGTAAGACTCTGTTTTTCAGTAAAGAACGTTTTGAAAAATCAACAAATTCACATATAGACGTGTATGTATGTAAATACAGTGCCGGCCACTTGAATAGCGTCCTTTTGACAGTTTTCCCTTTGTTTATTTAATACTCATTAATTTTTTATAAAAATGTAGCATATTCTATAACATAAACCATATTAGTCAATGTGAATCATCAAACTTACAAAGATTTAGACTTTTTTATTTTTGAGTACGCAGTAGCCCGTTCAATTTTTATAGAATAAAAAGCAAATTTCAAGGGGCTGCCGTTGATTTTTGAGAATTTTTAATTAAAATTTTTTTTTGCCGAGGGTTTTTCGCATTTACACCATATAAAATCATGCAGATTACCTCGGCAAAATAAATGTATCATGAGTAATCTTGAGCGGAAAACATTTAACGTAATAAGTGGATCCCTGTTCGCCCAGAAACGTTTTTAATATTTCCAAGTGATTTTAATATCTACATTTTCTAAGTAATAATAATAATAATGATAGATTGGCGCCTACACATATGCTGGTGTTTGGCCTAGCTTCTCCTCCGATTTGTGGCGTGCGCCTTACCTACAGTTTTACGCCGACTCCGAACGGCGGTTATATTTTTATGAGAAGCTGTTTTTCATGGCGGAAATACACTCGAGGGCTTGCCATTGCCTGCCGAGGGGCGACCGCTGTTAAGAAAAACCGTTTTTTCTTAATTTTTTTTTTTTGCAATGTTGCTTTGACTGGTCTCGAACCCAGGCCCTGCGTAGTGGTAGCGTGCACTGATAACTACTACACCACAGCGGCCGCCATTTTATTTCGTTTCATTCGTTCTGAAATTTTAGGTTCTAAATCAATCTGATGAAAAACTTATTTCGCACAATTGGAATATGAATATTTATAATAATTTTGGCATGCCCGATGAGTCGAGTGACTGAAGAGGGCTAAGGCTGAACAATATGGCTACAAGCCAAATTTTTTATTTAACCCTTTCGGCATACAAAGTGGTGTACAGCGTGAGTGTCGACTTGACCGCTATTGTCGAGGGAAAGGCTATCAGATTCTAAAACGTTTCGTAATTTGCAATTGATATTCGACAGAATAAAAAAGTCGGTTACAATATCGCTGAACTTTTCAAATGCTTTTAAAAATCGCACAAGGATTACAAAACCATTTTAACATTTCGGCAGATCTCTAACTACTTCGACCATAGTATTTTAAGTTTGCGTTTTTTGTCATTCAATGTAGTTTACCGAAGAAATTATTCGCCCAAAACAAGTTCTGTTACGAAAAAGCACTCTATTTAAGTTGTCGCGCAATCAAACTCACTAATAACTTTCTGATGTGATAAAATATTATTTACGCGAAAGACATAAAATATGTACACAAATTATTGTGATGAAGAACTTCAATGTAGATATGTACATTAGACTGCATCACTTCCCATACAAAATAAAATCGGTACTGTTTTGCCATTGGGATTATAAAATCTATTATATTTGAAAACCAAAATATTTCGAAAAAATATTAAGAAGTACGTGAGCTGTACCGATTTGAAAATACCTTCACAAATGGAGTTTTTTATGAATAAAAATAGTTTCTTAATGATGTTTTTGGAAAAAATCCCCTCAAATGACCAAACGGTTTAAGCTTAGAAAATTTACATAAAAATAATTAAAAAAAAAATTGAAAAAAAAAAACAATTTGAACGGAATCGTAATAATGAGATTTTAGATGCTGTTTTTTTAACTTTTTTCAAAGATTGGTATAAGAAAAACTTGAATAACTGAACCTAAACTCTTCCGATTTAGACTTGTGAGGTATCGTTTTTAATTCTTTGCTAATAAACTCATTCAAAGGATATCATTCATTCAAAGTAGAATTAAGATGTGTTGGTCTTTGAAAAAAAAAATATAATAATTGGGACACGAATGACTTTTTTTGCACATAAATAAAAACAGTGGGAAAATACCTTTCTATCGAGATCCCATAAATCAATCTTTGAAAAAGGCCAAAAAACAGCAACAAAAATCTCATTATTACGATTCCGTTAAAAATATTTTTAAATATTTTAATGCACATTTTTTAAGTCTTATCTGTTTTGTCATCTGAGGAGACTTTTTTCAAAAAAATCTTTGAGTAACTATTTCTATTTATAAAAAACTCCATTTTTGGAGGTATTTTCAAATCGGTCCAGCTCGCTTAAATCTTATTATTTTTCCGAAATATTTTGGTGGACTTCTTAAAGTATAATAGATTTTGTAATCCCGACGCTGCAGTCTAATGTGCATACATACCTACATAAACACCAGAAAGGTAGAATATTTGCCCTTCCAAATAAAATAAAAATAAAAAAAAAACTCTACTAGAGATAAAGAGACGTGAGAAACTGTAAGCCATTAGTCGCGTGTAGCTGAAAGCACAAAAGCAGCATTCCGTTCTGCGTACATCATTTTTTAGAGTAAACAAAGGTATAAAATACTGTGAAGCATAAAGAACAAGCGATCCCGACAGAGTCGGAAGATAAAAGCTGGATACACTCGAAATGGATGGCCAGGTGCGTAAAAAAGTGCGAAATGAACAGCAAAAAGGTGGACAGCGTTGAGAACGTGCTGCTTGCTGTCCAGCAACAATTGTCGCGGTGAAGCTGCACAAAAATAAAATATAACAATAATAAAATTAAAAAAATGCTTGGTTAATGGTGGACAGACTGGCCGAGTGTGGCAAAAAGAAAATACATATACATACATACTCGTATATAAGCAGAGGTGACGAAGCGGAGTTACTTTAATGCAGGCAGTGGTGCACATAGTAAATATATAACTATGTTGTGACTACATTTTCTACCGGCGTACAAATATGGCCATATATGCACTTGGGCGCATGTAAACATTACAAGTTACAGCAGGTTGCATGTTGGTGCGCAGCATGTGACCATACAAATGCGGCTAGTGTGGTGGCCTGCTGGGCGCGAGGAATACAATTTATTGTGTGCATGTGCGGCAACACTCACTGCGCTTTTTAAAAATTACATACTCCGGTTGACTAAATACTTGTACTTACAAATGTAAGTATTTACGCTACACTATGTACATAAATACATTGGACCGTACCAACGTACAAGCGAACAAAAAAAAATTTTTCGTACACCCTGAGTCTAAAGAATTTTTGAAGGCTACTTCAAAGAAAAAACTAATACTATTTTTTTTGGGTGTACAATAATTTTCTACCGATTTCAAAAAGGAGGAGGTTATCAATTTGTCGGCATATTTTTTTTATGTATGTTACCGCATAACTTTGGACCACGTTAACCGATTTCCATAATTCTTAAAGGAAAGGTACCTCAGAGGTTTAAATCCGATAACTGGATCATGAAGAAATGAGCGATACTTTTAAACTTAAACTTAAACCACTGGAATAATCAAAATACTTAGCAAAAGTTTTGTGATTTTTCAACAGCTTTAGTTTCCTGATGTTAGAGTGATACGTTAGGGTGGTAGGGCCTAAGAACTGGTGGGTGATATATCACACTTTAAGATCCAGCTGTAAATGCCGCAGATATGTCGAAATGAAAAAGGCGACATAATTAATTTATTTTTTTTCGAAATTACCTACAACAAGTAATTTTTAGCAAAAAAACCGACTTAAAAATAAATAAATATATATATATATATATTTATATCATGATCCAATGATCGGATCTAAACCGGATTAGTATGAGACACTATCTTTCCGATGCAAAAAGAATTATCGAAATCGGTTGACGTGGTCCAAAGTTATGAGGTAACATACATAAAAAAAAAACTATTCCGACGAACTGATAACCTCCTCCTTTTTTGGAAGTCGGTTAAAAATACTTTAGACTCAGTGGTGTACGGCCACGTTCTTTTTTTTTTTGGTATGGTCTAATGCAGTGCTCGTCAAAGTGGTGGTCCGCGGACCGGTGCCGGTCCGTAAGCCATAAGTCGCCGGCCCGCAAAGGGCGTCGCGAAATGGATAACGATTTTTTAAACGATTATATATACATATACGACTATATGTATACTCCACACTTCTAACCATGGTACAATTATCTACATGGTAGAAGCACTAGAAATTTCACGTCCGAGATGTCAAAATATTAAGTCAAAACACAAGCGAACACACAAACGAACAAAGCAAAGTAACCTAGTTTGACATCTCCAACACAAAATCACCTGTTCCACGAATAGGTACAGGATGGATACGAAATCCATTTATTGCTTCGAAGGCTGATCTGGCCGTCAATTTGGAAGATAAATTGTTGGAGTTAGCTGCTGATGAAGGATTGAAGATGGTTTTCGAAACTATGACATCACTTGCGTCATTTTGGATTCATGTCAAAGCAGAATACCCGGAACTTGCTGAAATTGCTCTGAAAGCTCTACTACCATTTCCTTCATCTTACCTTTGTGAGACTGGGTTTTCAACCATGAGTATTATTAAGACAAAGTACAGGAACAGTTTAAATATTAGTTCTCGATTGCGTGTCGCACTGTCCACAATTGTGCCACGACTTGATAAGCTTGTAAATAATAAACAGGCTCACCTCTCGCATTAGTAAACATCGACTTTCGTAACTTTACAAGGAATGACACCTTCCAATAGCATTAATATAATTTTAATAAAACTTGACGTGCTTATAATATGTCTTATTATTATAACTTTACAGTTATTACATTTGTGATGTTTTATATTACTGTTTAATGAGGCTATATACAACTTGTATAATAAAAACAACTTAAATTTGTTAAACATTCATAAAAAATCGCTAATATCTGCTATCATTAAATGGTAATAGGTCATATATAGACACCCGGCTAATAAAGAAATTCATTTAAACAAATTTTAATACATATATGAGATGATCGTAAACGAAAAATAATCAATAAAAAAAGGTACCGGTCCCCGACGTAATAGAAAAACTGCAGCCGGTCCGTCACACTCAAAAGTTTGACGAGCACTGGTCTAATGTATATATGTATGAATGTATAGGGTTACTGAAAAGTTGCAGCACGAAACAATTTTTTTTTCAAACAAATATTCAAAAGAATAGTGGAGAAACTAATGTAGACGAGCCCTCGCCAATGTAGTCGTTTGACCCCTTCTAATAGCGTGGATTCACATTCGTCAGTGCCCGGTGAGAATATTAATTACAGGTCGGTGCAGTGAAGCTTCGTTAAATGCTGAAAGCTCAGCTTAAAAACGCTACGCCATTTGTGGGCGTTCACGATAAGAGATCTGTAGAGAGAGAGAGCTGAGTTGTTCAGTTGCTCACCGCATGCACGGTAGCACCTGTTGACAAGGATTTTTTTTAATATAATGAGTTTCATTTACCCCGAACCGGTTCACTTTTCACGTATGGTTTCCATGTATTTACTATAAACGGAATAGAAATTTTCGGGGGAAATTTTTTTCGGGCGAAACTCAGGATAAGGCAGAATATCTTAAAAAAAAAAAAATACATTTCGTGGCATAAAGGAAAAACATTAACAAAGCAGAACTTCTTAATTTTATTCAATGTCTTTTTGAGCTCATTTAACGGGGATCTAAGGTTGCTTTAGTTTTTTTTTTTTTAAAACGTTGTTTCACTTGTTGTGGTGTTTAAGTTCCCACAGAAGAACTTTTACTATTCATTTCACCCATATCACTGTATGTGCATGGGCAAGCAAAAGCAGCTATGGTTTCAATGAGTATTTTTGAAAAATAAACTGCAGCAATTTATTTAGTATATGTAAGTTAGGGTGGCCCTAAAATTATCAATATCTAATAATAATAATCTAACATCCATGAAAATTTCAATATTCAACAAAAAAATGTAGTGGTCGCTACCGGGGTTTGAAAAAATATTTTTTTTTTATTTGTCAACAGAAAATATTAAAAATAAAATTTTTTTAATCGCGAAAATTTGACAATAATTTGACTCTCAACATCTATAACTCACCATATTGAAACTTATTCATTTAAATTCACAAATTCGCTGAGACACACATAGCTGGGCAAAATTAAAATTTTGCTGAATTTTTGCGATTTAAAAGAATTACATTTTTTTCAAGCTCTGGAGTCATAATTTTGCATGTAGAAAAAAATAAATAAAGTGGTATTCGATGATGTCGATATTTTAGGACCACCCTAATGCTGCATGCTTTTTTGTGACTGAATATAGGAGTATTCGCGCATGAATAACTTTGTTTGCCTACACTGGCATTGATTAATGCCGCAGATTCATTTTCTACTATTTTGATTGGATTTTGACTTTTTTCCTCATATTTCAGCCATTAGATTGTAGAGTCAACGCAGTTGTGTGGCGCGTTGGCTAATGTCGCACTTTATATTCTGCAATTGAATTTATTTTCATGATTGAATGAGTATACATAGATTTCTATGTCGAAGTACTCATTGCGCTATTAACTTATTAATTCATGGGTATAGGTAAGTGTGTCTTTAAAGAAAAGCGTGCGTGACAATTAAGAGGGATGGGCAGTTTAACACCGCCACTTAAGATTGATTTCGGGTTCGGTCGAGAGGTAAAATCAACTTTTTATGGCAGAAAACTCGATTTCAAAGGCATTTCAAGTCCGATATCTAAATTATTACCCAACTTAATCGATTTTTTCTCGAAGGGATTCGCTATTACAAAGCATGATCAGCAGCACACATTATGCGCATGAATTCGCCCTCTACCGACTATCGCATTTTGAATTTTCGCAAATTATTCCCACCACAGAACAGACTAAATTTACTTTTTCGTTCTATAATGAATTACTGTCGGCGACCGCTGGCACAATGACCTGATAAAAATGAATTTGTCACACGACTTGCTAGACATGGGCGCATGTACTCGAGCATACTACTTAATCTATTCACATGTAGTTACATATGGGGAATATAATGCATGTAATAAGTATACAGTAACAAGCATAATTTATCATCGGCATAATATTAATTTAACATACAATAGGCACCCACACAATTTGCCATCAATTACAAGCACTGATACGTAAATATGTATGTGTATGCAGCAGGGGCGAACACAGCACATATCTCGCGTATATAAATTTACAAATCACCGCAATTGAAAATAATGATGATTTCTAGGAATTTTTTATTTTTCAAAAATTTTGGGAATTGTAGGAATTCTAACAAATTTTTTCTTTGTAAAAGTGTCGAATATAGAAAATTGACCAAACGAAATTAAAAGTTTTTGAATGTTGAAAACATTTTCATATCGAGCCCTAACGGCCAAAAAAACGTAAGCGACATTATTTTCAAAAATTTTCTTTTTGATGCAGAAATGACCCTAGAGCATCGAGATGCAATTCTGCATCAAAAAGAAAATTTTGAAAAAAAATGTCGCTTAGGTTTTTGTGGCGGTTAAGGCTCGATATTTCGTCGTTTATGATTTTCGTAATTCTTGCAGATTCAAAAAATTTTTGGACGTGATGTTTTCAAATTTTTAAAAAAATTTAAAATTCTCAAACTTTGTTATATCAATACAAAATTTTGGAAAAATTTTGAAAAGTGGAAAAATTTTGGAATTTTTCAAAAATGTTAATATATTTTAGAATTCTAAGAATTTTATATTTTTTATACACAAGTACCCTGAACATAAGAATTTTTCAACAATTTGTTATGTTTCACACTTACATTTTAGGATGGATTTTAGAATAAATAAAATTCTCAAAATTTTGGAAAATATAAAAAATTTCTTAAATCTCAATAATTTTGTACATTTCAAAATTTTCTCATTTAATTAAAATTTCTAGAATCTACCAGATATAGATAGTTTTTGAAATTTTGAAAAATATCCTAAAAATAAGAAATCTCAAGAAATTTAATAAAAAAAAAAATTCAAAATTTTCGTTGTTTTCTAAACCTGTGAAAATATTCAAACTTGCTGTGACTTTCAACTGTGTAAAATAATACAAATGCGAAAATACAACAAAAAAACGTAAAAATTGAAAATTAAGTACATAATTTCAAAATTTTGAAAATTCAGTGAATTCGAAAAACTGATAGGCCTACTCAAATAGCATGATACTTCAAGCTTAGCAGGTGCGGTGCGAATGCGCGGTGCGCGAAAGCGAATATTCGCAACAACCCTGGTGCACATGTATATATGAGAATGTACACACGTACCGGCTTCGCGAATAAAATAATATAAGGAAATATAGTATCGCTATCACTTTTTCAGAGTTATCATTTTAAAAAATCAGAATTTGCCAAAATTGGCAAAAATAATTTATTTTATTTGACAGTATGTTATTGATTCTCTACAGAAATCGATTTGTAATGGTACCGGTGATATTGAATATTTGTGCAATTTGAGTAATTAGCTATTTTTTTCTTAGGTTAGAGATATATAGATGATTTGATTTCATGTGTTAATCTATTTGCTGACAAATAAATAGTGTGCCTTTCCTTTTAAACTTAAAAATTTTCGGAGGGAACAGAGATAAGGCTAAAACCATACATACTTCCTAAAGGGTGTTTTCTTCATTGTGCTAGTAAGAAACGCCTAGTGAAATCAAATATTTTACTAATTGGACGGTGGTTTTCTTAAATGGTCTCTAAATATTTGGTAATAAAAAGCTCTACGTTTATGGCGGTGTTCGTCAATACCTTGAGTATTCTTAACGCTATTATCACTCGGGAGGATTTTAAAATTCAAGATTTCGCCCAGGCCCGGATTTCCTCTCTACCGTACTGCTTATGTAGATAATTGTGCCATCTACTTTTCAGGTTGCGAATTTAATCATTCAAAGTTTGGCAGGCATATTTTTAAAAGATCGAATGTAGCACACTGAAGCCCACATGAAAACAGTTGAGCCAACAAGCTCAGTACAATTCTTTGCCTGTGTACTTTTTTAGCGCTTATGATTCACTCTGCAACCAAGTAATTGCATTTTAGGAAATAGTTACAGTAGGAATACAGGATAGATTCCCCGAGACCGTTTGCCACCTAAAGCATATCTCTTTGACATCAAACTTTAGATAAAAACCCAGCTTCGACTGAGCTAGTTCTGTCTACTAGGTGGTACAAAATAATATCTTAGATAACCCCCAACCACAACAGCAAACTGCTTTTGAATAAAAACGAATTCAGAAAGCCAAAACGACAGTTTTCAAGCAAAAAAGAGTAAATAGGCATAACAATCAAGTGGATTCTCTACAAGGATACTGGATATATACGGGATTTTCTCGTGCAACTATACTTTATTGAGTCTTAACTACTAGACAAGATTCCATGATTACTTGCCCTTTGTATTGTTCGTCTTTTTATAGCGGCTCTTGTTGCATATGGATGCTTAATGAATTAAGCAGACATCACACGATTTGTACATTTGTACAGATTTGTAAATGGTGTTGGCTAGGAATTTTGTAACGAGAATGAGTTGAGCTCAATAAAAAAAAACTCCATTCTGTAACTGTCAAAATGTACAAATCTGTACAAATTTACAAATCGTGTGCTCCCTGATTTAGTAGTAAAATATGCGTACATATACGAACCGAAGAAAATGACGAGTACATATAAAAGTATTGGTATTGCCCAAGTTTTTATTCTTAAAATCTTTGCAAAAATTTTGAACTATTTTTTGTACATTTTAGTGAACAAACACATTATGTAAACATTGTAGAACATTGTTGAGAATTAGATTCGATTCAATTGAATCTATTGCAAATAAATAATTTAAAAGAGCTTGTTGGATTAACTAAGTATGAAAGTATGAAGACAGATTTACGACTGGTTTCCACCAAAAAGGCAAAGACTTTTGGAAAGTAATAAATTTTCCGCATGAAAAATTGTCTCTTATAGACGCAGTAAATTCCGTTCTCGATATGAAAAACTAGTATTGCAAATGACAGGTTACTATCATATAGGTGTATATGTAGGTTCTGCTATATGTACGGTGGCGAAAATATAAATAGGGACGCGACATTTTTAGTAGTTTTAGCTATTTTTATTTTGTTAATTATTTTTTTTTTTGGTATAGCTTACTATCTAGCAGAAGCCATGTAAGTAAAAATTTAGAGCTTTGTACAATAATAAGGAACATTCGACAAAATTCAACAAAATTACAACAAAATTTCAAACTTTTTATTCTACATTAATAAAATGCAACTTTCAAGTGTCTAAAAGTTACTCGTTAATTTTTGGACTTTTTTTGATGTGCTATGCATTTTTTACGTGCAAAGTATGTAAGCATTTTTTTTTTCTATTGAGAAAATGAGCAACACCTTCAACTAAAAACATGCCAAATATCAGCGGTAAGTCTTAAATATTTCAAGCTTGGATTTTACTATACTTAAATTGACTGGGCTATAAAACTGTATATTTAAAATATTTCTAAGTAATCTAATTAATATCCTCAAAATTTTGGAAAAGCTGAAGAATCGGACTTAAATGATTTCTGTTAGGTAACTAGCTATAATTTCATAAATATACATATATTACACATGAAGGGAACAGATGAAATATAGACATAACTAGCTAAAATATTGCGTCTTTATTTATATTTTCGTAACTGTATGCATTTATGTACATCTGTATGTATAAGTGTATTTGCTCGTATGTATGTCCATAGATACTTGCGATATCTACTTAAATACTTATGACAAAAGTGACACATTTATCGCGACGACTGAAAATGTCGTGAAAGTATTGACAGTTCTCGATAAGGAATAAAATGATGAGTAAAAAGCGACACTTTAATTTTCTTCGTTGATACCTTCAATTTTTCATTTTTGTCATCAAATAAAGGAACAATAAAGGGATCGACAAGACGCAGAAATAATGCAGTAAAAATTCAGATAAATGCTAAGAGAATGCAGCGTTTCATCTACCTCACCTCCAACTATCTTATAAATTGTAGTGGATTTAATTTGTCAAAAACTGGCAAACCACCACACCATTGAGCATTTATATACATACATATGTATAACTTCGCAGCGTTCAAAATTGCAACATCCAGCGCGCAACAATTGCATGGATGCAATGGCATCTGTCGCTTTGCTTAAGCTCGTTTGAACGCTTTACTCTACGAGCAGGTACTAACTACTACTATGGTGGTGCGCAAAAGCTGGACTAAGTTGTGCTGTGCAACTGACAGTTCCCGTGGATTTTGAGCTCTACACAACAGAAAGAAGTTTCCTTTTGCTGCGCGCTGGCCTCGCCTATTTGCTCCTTTGAATGTTGCTGTGTTGCTGGCTGTAAGCGTACAGATAAGCTAAAGATATTGCAGCATTCAATGTTCAATTCGTTGTGGAATTTTTAGCTAGGACAGCGGCAGCGGCAGCGGTGTACGATGTGGCACAGTTGTAATGAATTCAAAGCTGGGTATTCAGTTGTTTTTATCGTTCGTGATAAATGCAGGCAAGGAATAGTGATAAACGAGCGGAAATAGGGGTCTTCAAATACACTCAAACTACTTTTGCTGACTTTACTAAATTTACAGTGGTCAGATTCGTACATTAGAGTAGAAGAGCATACAATATTCTTGAGCACTAAGCCAGTGTCGATATTTAAAGCTTTCTGCTATTTTAGTTTGTTGTTAAATATGTAAGATAATACTAAGACGTTACATATAAATTCGAACCAAAACCTTTAGAAATATACCCGTTTTAAATGTCAGACAGAGTATTGAATTGAAAAGGATTATATTGCAGCATTAGTGAACTTTCAATTCGGATATTTAGCTTTTCATTCTTATTCCTATCATTTGCATAGTATCCACTTTCAAATTGTGTCCCAACATTCACTCTCTACCCCAATATGCTTGCGAAACTCGAACATAGTACTGCGGCAAGCTCTTTTTTTTTGCTTCCTTTCTGTGTTCGCAGATACATAGTTGGATAACAACAAGGTTATAGATTTGTACGAGTGAGTATATTGTTAGCAAGCGAGTAAATAAAGGACGTAAGAAAAAGATAACGTAAGTATGCCAATTGGCTACGAAGGCAAATACCAAATTCGACTTGTGGCCACAAGAATACTGTGACAGCGATTTAGAATCCAGTTAGAGCAAACAGTAGCAGCTTCAACAGAGACTGCACACAAAGACTCCAAAACTCTTTTGCGACTTTAATGTTGTTGCAACAACAATACCAATCACAGCAGTAATATTCACAAAAACGATGGCTGCAACAGTTACAACCATCGCACATATGTATGTATGTAGGTATAGCGTAAAATACATACTTCAAAGGAGTACAAGTTGTAAAGTAAAGGCACAGACTGACGGCAGCGTTCATCGTGACCAATTCGAATTATCTCGGGAAGAAGGCGACAACAAGTACAATTATACTATAAAGTTGATGATAATTGAAGGAGCTTGAAAAAAAATTAGCTGGCCCTAGGATTCGTGGTCTCGCGACTCACTAAATCCGCAATACTCCTGTCTGTGAAGGTACAATTTTGATCAGATCAAATGCGGACCAACGCTGCCGTCTGTCTATGCTATAAGGCTAAATAGCTAAAAAGTTATAAGAAGTCGTGAATTTTCAAGATGTGTACTAAGTATGTGTTTTTAGCTTTTCTGAAAGTATGGTCAGTAGTTGTGAGAGCTGCTCTATAATTTATGTTGACCATGGCACTGGGAAGGATGTCCGTGGCTTTATTTAAGGAATGCCATTGGATGAGTGCGATCTGCATATGTATGTATCTCAGAAGAACTCTGCAGTTGTATTTGTTTTTTTTTTTTTTTATTTATTTAAGATTGCTTTTATTGAGATTATACCTATTAAATTTGGTTCCTTATATGGTCGGAGGTAGAGAGCGTACAACTACACAAAAATCGTAAAGCAATTGCGATTGAGCGTATTAAGAAATGCTTTCGACAAAAAATTTGCAGAAAAATACACATAATGCATGCGGTAATAACCCAGAAGGAGTATATCTTGTCCAACAGAGCTCCTAAACCAAACAGTTTCCTACATTCGTAACGAATAATTTTACAAATTACATTGCGATGACCAATACATTTGGAATGATGACATAGATCTTAAAGCTTTATGCAGCTTTTTTGGAAGAAACACCTACCTCTTTTTGTCTGAATAAATTAATAAGGGTCTCTATAAATAAAGAGTCTAATTGAACATAAAACACAAGGCTCGGTAAAGTGGTTATGGCTACCGGTGAATGCACTCACGGTTCTCTTGGTGACTTACGGCAAGTGTGAGACTACAGGTGAGCATCCTATAGCTGCACTAATTACTACTACTAGAAATCATTTAAAATCACTTAATGGTCATTTTACATAAAAAAAAAAAACTATAAGACTTAAGATATCACAATGTTTAACACGTCTTGTGAATCCCCTAAGTATTGTATTTGGGATATAGAATTCCGGAAAATGGTCTCGTTGAATAAAAAAATTACCTTGACTTTTAAAATGATTTTGAAAAATAGTTTTTTATTTTTCCCTTTTTTGAGACATGCAATGAACTTCTAAAAGAGTTTTAAATACATATTTCTCTCACTCTTCATGCGGCAAGGAATCCAGTTCTATGGCCGTAGGAACCAAAAAACGAAATAATTTTTTTTTTAAGTTTATTACATGCTTTCTTTAGGTCACAAATAGAAAAAAATAATAATTCAAAAATTTTACTTTTGAAGCTTAGTTTTATGGCCAATCGGAACTTTCAAAGCTAATTCTTCATATCATGCAGAACTTCGCATGTTGTTTCTTTTGTGGTTCTAATCTACATTCATACGAGGTTTCGAGGGCAAAGGGCCATACAAAATTTTTTGATCCAAGGGACCTTTGGTGGGCTACTTAATACCACAAAAAGAAAGTCTGTGAAATTAGCCAACTTTTCCCTAATTATTTTGAATTTTCCCAACTTTTTTGTCTTTATTTCCCGGACAATCTATCGTAGAAAAAAATTATTATTATTCGTGGTTATGAAGCATTCATTTGTAAGTATGTATGTACACACAAACTATTAAATATGTATAACCCCATCGACATACTCATTCATCATTTAATCTGATTTGCGAACTCAACCGCACAACTGCCACATTTGTCATTCAATAGGTTCATTCCTTATCTTTTTGGACTAAAATCTGAAAAGTGTCAAAATGCCAGAGCGTAAGCAAAATGCGCTCACTAAAAGAGCGTGACAGGAAAAGTAAAGGAACGCAAAAAACCAAATTT
This sequence comes from Rhagoletis pomonella, assembly GCF_013731165.1. Lineage (NCBI taxonomy): Eukaryota > Metazoa > Arthropoda > Insecta > Diptera > Tephritidae > Rhagoletis > Rhagoletis pomonella. The sequence goes on along the minus strand of NW_023458561.1, from coordinate 65,347,670 downwards.
TTAGTCCAAAGAATGGCAACAACAAAACTAACGTCAAATAAGAACAGAAATGTATGTATGTACAAAACACTTTCACACAAGCACAAGCACAATAAACACTTGCTATATCAATTATTTTTTGCCTTCTTCCAATTTCAATTCAATTCATTTCTTTTACTTTTTAGATTATTCTCACTTTTAGCGTATTCTTTAATTTCCGTTAATTTAAATTCAGTTGAGTTTGACACTTTTCAGGATTTTGCCAGAAAAAATTCTTCTGACTAAATCTGACTACTTCGGACTGATGAGAGTCGCTCTCACTGACCGTTGCTCTCTCATTTTTGCTGTCATTTCCGAGTTAAGGAACGCTTTTTGGACTAAATCTGACTACTTCGGACTTTTTCTGACTATTTCTGGGAGATAAGGAACGCGCATAATATGAAGTGCGCTGTACTATATTGCAAGAGCTCTATCAAAGACAGTACAATAAATTTTCATAAATTCCCAAACAACCAAGAGTTGTTCCAAAAATGGGCGGACTTTTGCGGCCAAGCAGTCGGCAGAAATGCAAAAGTTTGTAGTGAACATTTTCTGCCAGATGATTATGAAGGAAGCTTAAAAGTTGAAATGGGTATGTAAATTTTGGGGGTTGGGTTCCGAAAAGTATCTGTTTGTTCGAGGAACCCTGTAGTCGGAGAAGAAAGTGAAGCATCCCATTGAATTCTTTGGTCTTTCCTCTTTCAAGCTGGTGGCACACCCCTTCTTTTTTTTTTTTTGTACCAGCCTCCATAGCCTCGAACTAGCAGACACCATTCGGAACATTTCTCAATTTTTAATAAACTATCATGCTTTGATTAATCGAAATTATTTTACAGGATTCGGAAGATGGCGCTACCTTAAAAAGGGTGCTGTACCGTCCGTTAAGAAAAATCAGATTGCATCCTTAATTACAACCCTGAAAAAGCCATGGCCATCACAAAGTAGTACTCTACCACAGACTTCAACAAAAGCAGCAGCCATTTCGCATAAAACATCAGAGGCTGAAACGCAGAACAAACCATCTACCGCTGCGAAACCTGTAGTTAAGGTTGCATATATTTTGCCAAAGGCTTTAAATAAACCAGCAAAAGCTTTGTGCCACACCACGCCAGTAACATATGCTTCACCTACCATTTCGTTGATGACTGCACCCTCTCGTGACCTCAACTGTACAATAGATTACTTGGAAAACAAAGTGTTAGTTGAATCTATACCCTGCAAATCATTTTTTCAGAGTATTCTGAATTGTAGAGAAATTTTTAAGAATTCTTAAAGATCTCATCTGATTTCTTGTCATATTTTCTGTCATACTTAGATTTTTTTTTAAGAAATTTCGCAAAAAATCGGTAAATCAGTGAAAATAATGCTGCCATGTAAAGAATTTCTTGCAGCATTTTTTGAGAATTTTCTTAATTTTTCGTACAGTAATTTCTTTATGAGCTCGTGTCGCCACTTCATATAATTTTCTTTAAAGATTCGTAAAAAATCGTAACAGAAATGAGATACTCCGAAAGATTTCTGGAACTTTGATTTGCAGGCTATTTATGTTTATGCAGTATGTTTTTTTTTATAGTGAAACGGCAAAGAAAGATGCAGAACTGAAAACGAAATTTCTGGAAGAGAAAATGTAAGTGTACTACACACGTGCAAAATTGATATATGCGAAAGCAATTAACTTGTATAAATTCCAACAGCGAAGCGCTTAAGACTGAAAATCAACGTTTGCAACAATGCTCGAAATTGAGGCTAGAAGAAGCCACCCGTTTGGAACAGCAAATGTCAGTAACGTACAATATATAGACTAGATAGAATGTTATATTAAAAAAAATCTATTCAAATATTTTGCAGTGTAACGCTAAGACAGGATAAATTTAAATTAGAATTGGCATCAGTTAAATATGAAAAGGAAAAAGCTGCTTTGGAGATGCGCGTTAAGAGAGCCGAGTTCGAGCAAAGAAATTTGGAGCAGAAACTGCAAACGATATTCACTCCTAAACAGATTAGAATGATAAAAAGTGGAAAGACCCAACGCTGGAATGAAGAAGATATTAAGATGTCCATTAAACTATATAGGACTAGCCCCAAAATGTATATTATGCTAAAGGAAAAGAATTATCCGTTACCTGGTGTGCGCACCATTCAAATGTGGTGCCAAATGAAGAAAATTCAAATCGATGGAACTGAAGATGACGCGGATAAAGAAATTCCAAGCAGTACCGTAAAAAATGGAAATCAAACAGAAGAACAGCCCGTTGATGATTTAGATAATGAAATGATTACAAATGATATGTTTGAAATTGAAAGGATCGATGAGAACGTTGATGAGGCGACTGTGCATGGTAGTACAGAAGAGGAAGAAAATACTGCAGTAGAAAAGATGTGTGATGATGGAGATGAGGTGAGCAGTGACATGGATGCTGCTTTCAAGTTGATAACTTATGATTCAGATGAAACCATAAGTGCTATAGAAGATGAACACGATATTACGGATGCAATTTCATTTGATCACACGGATAAGGCAAATGAAAATAGTATACTAACAGTCGAAAGTCCCGGTATTGAGGTTCAAGAATTCATTATTCCGTGATGGCTGGATGCTCTGGAGGTTATGGAAATTTCAAACAAGTAAATGAAGAAATAAAGCGGTTAAGGTAATAGGTTTTTTCGCCAATTGGATTTAGCCTTGTATTTAAAAGGCCAAATTATTTATAACTCGTTTCAGACATTATAAATGATGAGGAAATTTTTGGCAGCTCCAAGTAATTCCAATCGTGGTAGCGACTTAGTTCTTAATGGTGCCACTCTGGACTTGGCGCTCCACAGCGCCACCGTAACCTCGTCCAGCTCATTGACGGTGCGAATGTACACGCATGCCCCATAAGCCCGCAGCGACGCATCACAAAATCCGTGTAATTCGACTCGGGCAGGACCATTTTTCGCCAAAATATATCGTGGTACTCGTATATCTTTGACCAAAGGCAGTTTCTCGCGAAATCTGATCCACTGAGCGTTATCCTCCAATGGTAGGGATTCATCCCAATGTACCTTTATAATCCACAGATTTTGCAAAAAGATCTTAGCCTTTACGATTATGGGGTTTATTAGACCGAGAGGATCAAACAGACTCGCAATCTCCGCCAGCACAATCCGTTTTGTCACCGGTTTATCCATTTTCAGCTCCGGCCAATCATAACGAAACACATCGGAAGTGGGCTCCCATATAATACCGAGAGTTTTGATGATTTCGGCATCGTTCATAAGCAGTGGCTTCTCTTGATCATCCGATGGCACTTTCTTCAAAAATTCACTATTATTCGAGTACCATTTACGTAGCTCAAACCCTGCAGAACTTAAAATCTCGCTGACCTCCGAGTAAATTTGTTGTAGCTGCTCATCGGAGTCTGCACCTGATATCAGATCATCCATATAAAAATCTGATAAAACCTTGTTTGCACCATATGGAAACTTCTCTGCGCACTGTTCACCAAGTGCCTTTACACATCTTGTCGCCAGATATGGCGCGGACGCCGTTCCGTACGTGATCGTCAATAAGCGATATACTTCAATATCTTCATTTGGGGTTGGCCGCCACAATATACATTGATAAAATGAATCCTCTTCACTCACCCAGGCTTGCCGATACATTTTCGTCACATCCGCTGTTATCGCATACTTATAGCATCGAAAGCGCAACACGATCGCTAGCAAGTCATCTTGTACAATGGGTCCTTTGCACATTACATCATTCAAAGAGAGCCCCGATGAGGTCTTACAACTGCAGTCAAACACTACCCGCAGTTTAGTACTTGTAGATTCTGGCCGTAACACAAACGTATGCGGTGCAAGGTACTTTACCTTTTCCCTGGAATCCCTTGGTACCAGTGCCATATGCCCCAATGCCAAATATTCCTCTATGAATGCATTATACATTTTTTCGATTACTGGATTATTCCTTAGTCTCTTTTCAAGGAGCAAGAATCGTCGTAATGCCGCTTGATTTCAGTCGCCTAGCTCAGCGACATTTTCTTTAAATGGAATCCTTACCACGAAGCGCCCAGTGTGATCACGTCTAGATTCTTTGATAAAAATCTCTTCACACAGTGCCTCGTCCGCTGTTGGAAACAGTGTTTTTGCATCAACCTGTCCCATCAGCCAAAATTTCTCTACAAGGGCCGTCAGTTCCTCTTCAACACCTGGTTGCTTGGATGATGTCATCATTAAGCTGCTCCTAAGCCTCTCGTTGGAGTCGGCTCGATTTGTCACACCTGACACGACCCAACCCAGCACAGTTTTCTGCAATCGCGGCAGACTCGCTTTCAGCGTAATTCGGCCAACCGATAATAAGTCCCAAAAGATTTCTGCGCCTAACAGTACGTCTATACGGCCAGGCTTGTTGAAATTCGGATCTGCCAATGATATGTTACTAGGGATGCCCCAATCATCTGCATTCATAAATTGGTCTGGCTTAAACGACGATATTTTTGGCAACACATAAAACTCAAGTGATGTCTCGTAACCACCAATCCTTGATTTGACGCTTGCCTGCACTTTTCTTGTAATATTTGTGCCACTGTCTGCAATGCTGTGCGCAGTCATGATTTAGTTGGGACGCTGAATCCAAAAGCGCACGAGCTTGGATTTCCGGTCCATTTCTCCCCTTGATACCAATTACCGCCGTTGCCAAAATAACATCCGCGCCTTCATTTTGCATCGTAGCAGGCACAGCAACTTGACTTACCGTAGCAGCTTGCGTCGTGCCTGGTGCGTCGATCGTCTTCACCTCTACGTTGTTTTTATGCAGCATCTATACACCGTTTCGCTTGACAGCTACTGGCCTTATGACCACTTTGCAAACACACGAAGCACAGCCTCAAATGTCGTGCCGTTTTGCGCCTCTGTGGAACCTTCTGAGCCTCAAATTTACGGCAGCTTTCTACGTTGTGCCCGTCCTTTCGACAAACTTCGCATCCACCTTTCTCTATAGCCAAAACGTTTTTTTACAACCAACCGCCTTGCGATTAGCTTTGCTTCCATCGTCCTCGTTCTCGCCACAGCGTGCCGTTCTTGTCTCTCGAGCCTCCATATTTTCACATCTCTTAGTCAACACTGCGGAGCATTCATCCCAAGTGGATAGCCTTGTATAGTCGATAGATTCCTCCCACTTTGCCAAGGATTCCTCATCTAATTTCGTTGCTACAAGATAGATGATCATAGCATTAGTTATGTCTTTATAATTACCAAACGACAGCATCGCGTTTAAATGAGTGTTCACTGAGTCAATCAATTCCCGCAAATCGCTCGAGCTCGACACCTTTTTCCCAGAAAATAATGCCGCAATATGTTCCTCGAACATTAAATTTTTTTTATCGAAGTTACTCCTCAGCCGGTCAAGCGCCTTCTTATAATTTAAACTGGTAATCTCGAATTCATCAATGGCGTGAAGTGCTCGTGCGGATAAATTATCTTTAAGAATTAAAAACCGCTCGCAATCGTCCAAGGTTTCATCTTGATTCACCATCTTATGGAAAGTCGCCATAAATTTCGGAAACTCCGAGTATTTTCCATCGAATGTTGGTAGTTTTATATGACGCCTCATTGACGATTGCGGAATCGCCGCCGTTGTAACGTTAAGCGCACTTGCCTCGGCATCAACCCGGCTTGCAGCCAGCCTCTCTTTTATTTTCGCCTTAGCTGCAACGTAAATATCCTCGATGTCTGCCATTGCCTTCTCGTGGGACTCACATTCCGATGGAGTACACAGTCGAAGTATGCTGGTACTAATCGACAATGCCTGCTTGAAGTAGGCTTCCAAAATATCTAACCTGCAACCCAGCTCCTCGATAGGAACATTCTTCTTGCTGACCGCTGTTTTAATTCGAGTTATATTTCCCTTGGTCGACGAGCGCAATTGTTTATACTCCGACAATTTTTCAGCTTTGGTCAGATCAACCTGTTGCTCCATTTCATCTTCATTACCCATATTTCTTTGTTACTTTGCAAGAATTACTCCAAAAAATTTTAAGAAATATTCGGCTCTTGTCGTCTTTTTTTGCAATTTAACTAGTTTTTTTCCCCGTGTAAATTAAGATGCGCTCGATCATACGATCCAACAATAGGAAACTGCCGTTGCTAAATCTTTTGTTTCTTGTTTTCTAGTTCTTTCGATTACCGCTGACTGAGAACTTCTCTGCCTGCGTCGACGCTTCGCTGCCAACCTCAACTCCAACACGTTCACGTGTTCGTCGTATGCACCGCTTTTAATAAACTCAAGCTGCTGACGTTCCTTCGTTGTTGTTGCTCGAAGAATTTGCAATCGAATTCTACGTACCTAGTACATGCATATGTACCACCAATAAGTTCTTGTTCACGCGTTAACTTACGAAGTTTGCTTCCTATGACGATTTGAATTTCCTCGCCAGAATCCTGGTCACGGCACCAATGTTTCGTTGCAAGCTTTTTTGCAACGCCCGAACCCAATTAAAAGTCAGGAATTTTGCTTTCCAGCAGTATAAAATATATTAACTTCAAAATTGTATAGAAATTCGCGTCCGTCGCGTTCAACTTATTGGTACATACTATTTCTCTGTTCTTCTCCTATTTCCATTTTGACATTTCTATTAACCCTACAGTAAGCATGTAAGCTTCATACGTAAAAACACAACAGGTGTTATGGTTTCGTCATTTTCGTATTTACCTGCACAGGAAGTGTTTACTGCTTGTTTGATGGGTGTGGCGTTTTTGTATTTACGTGAATTCGCTGTTGAATGATCATTGGCAGTAACGCTTCCTATACGCGGATAATCGGCCACTTTCCCAAATGTTGGATTTGCTATAGTACAAATGTGATTCAATAATTGCATCTCGTAGGCCTTTAAACGGCATTTCCTTCAATTATTGCAACTTTACCTTCAAATGTATTCAACATCCTCTTCGGTGGGGTAGCGCCTTCATCCGATGATTCCTCGTCTGAGATGGTTTCAACTTTAACTGTTTGAATGCTTACTGCTCGGTTAATTGGTCTGGCGTTTTCATCGTTTAACAGCAACCTTCGATAGTTTTCCACATTCTTTTCAAATGCTTTCTTCTCAATGCTCATAAGGTTAGCAAACGTTTTTTTATTCATATTGCCTGGGTATTTGGAGGTACAATCGCTATTATTTTCAAATCTATCAACAATTTGTTAAAATGCAATTTCCAAACAAACAACAAACATCAATAAAGTCCGGTCGCTTGTGTTTTGATCACTTTCTACTTACACATCGTTTGCACGCGGCAGTATTAATTTTTTAGAGCAGCTGTTAAGGTGCGGTTAAACATTGAAATGCAAACACTTCTACGGATTTTGCTTCCGAAATGCGAAAGCGAAAGTCTAGTTGCACGCGTAAGCACACAAAAATCCTTTTTGCAGAATTGCAAAAATCATTTTCGGAAATAAAAATTGCAAGATGTAACTGCAACTGAAATTACGCAAATTGAATTCGAGAAATAATTTCAACTTCCTCGTGCTGCACCAGAAATTTTCGTTTTTGCTGCAAGTGCCGCCAACCCAATCGAATGTTGCCGTGTGACTCTGCTTCAAAGAATTTTACGGAATGAGAAAATAGCTGACTGCTGAAAGCAAGCGAGAGCCCGCAAACCGCTCGGTTTGCGAGAAAAAGTATCTTTTGCGGTCTACACGTGCGGGAACTCACATGCTTCTTCGCGCAAGCGTGATTTTCAAGCACTGAAGACGGCCTGTGCGTATTTTAGCATTTTTTTATTCTACTTGAAAAATTTACTTCAAATACTAAAATATGCACAAAACAGCCACGAAATGTCGAATGCATTAATACTTCATATTAGTAGAGAATAAAATAATCAAACGGTTCTTAACATTTTATTCAATCCCCCCAATTCTTAATATTTCCGGGGAGTTTGTTCTCCGGGAATTTGTTTCTCCCGAGAAAGAAATCCTCCAATAATTAACTCCCAAGGAGTAGCATTTTCCCCGAAAATTTTGGAGTTGACAGGTCGACTCCGCCGTTTAATTTAAGAAATCCTCAGGTAAGAGAGAAAAACTCCCAGGAAGTTTCTGTTCAGAATCGCCCTGAATATTTTTACAATTCTTAATAATTCCTGGTATTTGTTCTCCTGGAGTTTGTTTTCCCGAGAAAGAAATCCTCCAATAATTAACTCCCAGGGAGTAGCATATCCCATAAATTTGGGAATTGCCATGTGACAGGGCAACACTCGATTGGTTTGACGGCACTTTCATCAGAAATGAAAATTGCTTGCTCCTGGCAAGTTGAAATCATTTCTGGAAAGCGACTTAAGGTGAAAATAGGCAAGAACGCAGAAATTATACTTAAACGCTGTCTGTATACGCAGAATTTTGTCAAGAACGCAGAAATTATACTTAAACGCTGTCTGTATACGCAGAATTTTGTCAATTACTGGAGCCCACAGTGTTGTTTACTGCAGTGCTGCCAGTCATCAATGTCTATTCATAAACTTACCTTTTCAACTACAATTTTTCGTGCTATAATAGTTGCTAGCTAAATATAAACTACTTATTTTTCAACAAAAAACCTCATTCGATAGTAAATTTCAAATAATTTAAACGTATTTTGAATAGGAACTTATAACTTTTTTACCAACTGCAAAACTGACGACTCGCAACCATCTACAGAAGGAAGAAATAAGCTGACACGGAAAAATCTAAATTCCGCAAATTCCGCAAACTTCTGCGTTACGGGCTACAACTACAGAAATATTCTGCGGTGTTGAGTTTTCATTTACATGGCGCTCTGATAACACAGATCGTGTTAGCTGACTCGGGTTTACGTACCGGCAGGTTCACGTTCTTGACTAATTTCACCTTTACGTTCGTTCGGTTGCAGGTATTAGTAAATTTCAGCGCATTTAAAGTTTTCAAAATTGGCAAAACCAAAGTAGAGGTTTACGGAATGCGCCACCTTTGTACGCTACATCGTGCGGTAATTTGGAAGTCAAGCCATCAGCTGAGCACAGTTAGAGTACAATTCCTCAACAAGCTTTTCAGACGTTCCGCGCTTTTTAGGTCTCAGCGAAAACTGATTTTCGTTTGACAGATTTTACATGGACGAAAACACAAGTTTTAAGTCGAAAACCAGTTTTAGCAACAAAAACATGTTTTCGATGTCGGTCAGAACATGGTATAAGAATGAAAGGAAGAGGTTGTAAATGAAAAGAAATTGAAGGAAAAGTATTTAGGTTCTGTTTTTGTGTAGCAAAACTGTAATCAAAAGATGTAAGAAATGTGAACGAAAACGTTAACAGCCGGTGTGAACAGCCTTCAGCCCACAATCCCAAAACTCATTTTCAAAGTGTTTTCGTTGTCGGTCAGAACATGGTATAAAAAAAGAATCAGATGTGTTGCACTAATGCCTCACAGCTGAGATCACCTGATTTTATTTGCTACAGGGTTACACTAATATCTAAAAAAAAAAAACTTTAAACAGACTCGTGACAAAAACAGCAAAAAAGTTCTATTAAGCGTAATAGTTATTGACCAAAACGCTGCAAAATACTAAAATGGCATACAAATGCAGGAATCCATTTAACTAAATGCATATTTTGCCAGTCTTTTACTTTATTTTAATAACTTTTGCCCCTTTTACATCACTTTAAACACCCTGTCTAACATTTTGGCAGGATATTTTCATGAACCAAAAATATAAATGTCTTTCGTTCATGTCTTTCGATATTTATACATTTTGACAGGTACTTTCCAGGTAGCTTCCAGGCGGTTTCCAGGCAAAAGAAGAACATTTGTCAATTGTAAACAATTGTCTACAATGTTTGTATATGACAACATCGAATTTGATGCAGTTTGAGCAAACAATATAAGGTTCATTCCTTATCTTTTTGGACTAAAATCTGAAAAGTGTCAAAATGCCAGAGCGTAAGCAAAATGCGCTCACTTAAAGAGAATAACATGAAAAGTAAAGGAACGCAAAAAACCAAATTTTTAGTCCAAAGACACAACAACAAAAACAACAAAACTAACGTCAAATAAGAACAGAAATGTATGTACAAAACACATTCACACAAGCACAAGCACAATAAACACTTGCTATATCAATTATTTTTTGCCTTCTTCCAATTTCAATTCATTTCTTTTACTTTTTAGATTATTCTCACTTTTAGCGTATTCCTTAATTTCCGTTAATTTAAATTCAGTTGAGTTTGACACTTTTCAGGA
>NW_023458561.1:65333915-65337330 GCF_013731165.1 Rhagoletis pomonella | reverse complement strand
TAGGGTGATCCAAAATAACTAACCTAACGAATTTATGGCCTTAAAAAGACACATTTACTGAGAAGGGAATTTCTTAGTTGGGAAAATTTTGTTCAACTTTGAAAGGTGTCGATGAGTATTTAAAAATTTCCAAGCAAATAACACGTAAAAAATTTGTTTTCGCTCAAAATTTTATAACTATTGAACCGTTTGAGGTAAAATTTTCTTTTCATATTTTTGTAGGACATTAAATTCTCTAAAAAATTACCCTGAGTTGTCTTAGAGACGATTGACAGTATTAAATATGTTAATCATATTGCTAAGTTATTTCATGCAACATAAATATTGCCAAAAATAAAATAAACAAACAGCATATTTCTGCTTTTTCCGACTTTCATGGCCAGCATACACATTTCTGAGTCAATTTTTCTAGACAATCAACTTCAGGGTCATTTTTAGAGAATTTAATGTTTTACAAAAATATGCCTAGAAAAATTTGTATCTCTAACTAACATGTTATTTACATGAAAAATTTCAAAATCCCACCGAAACCTTTTGAAATCGGTAGAAATATTTTTTCTAATGAGAGAATTTCCTTCTCAGTAAATAGGTCCTTTTAAGGCCATAAATTGCTTAGGTTAGATATTATGGATCTCCCTAATATATTTACACACATATGTACATACGTATGCGAATAAATCTGTTTCATAATCGGCAAACATCATATTTCAAAATAAATAATGCCTCATTTATTATAACATTTTTTTGCACCTTTCCTAACCGTTACTAGGAGTCTAAAGCAAACATATGTACATACATAAATATGTATGTACAGTAGGGTGGTCTAAAATAAGTAAAGCCGGAATTTTAATGCTCTCATCCCCTAGGATTGTTCTATATCGAAAAAAGTATACCCCTATTTTTATTTTGAAATCAAAAAATATTTAGAGGTCGCTCAAAGTTTTCCATGTATTTTATATGAAAAAAAACTTTTCGTAGAAATGGTATGGAATTCATGAAAATCAATATTTTTCGATCGAAAAACTCTGGTTTTCTTCGGGATACTTTCAATAATAATACGCAACTTTTTATTCGACCTGTTTTTAATACAAACGCTTTTTATTGGTCTCCGCATTGCATTTTTCAGGGGTATTTGGCGGACCTATAAATTATAGTTACTTTGAACAAAATGGTTAAGTAAACAATTGGGTATTATTATTGGGAATCTCAGAGAACAGAGAAACAGAGTTTTGATAGAAAAATATTGATCTTTAAGAATTCTAAAGCAATTCTACGATAAGTTGTTTTTTTTTTCATATAAAATACATGGAAAACTTTGAGCGCTTTGAGGGAGCTCTAAATATTCCTCGATTTCAAAATAAAAAATAGGGGTATATTTTTTCGGTAAACAACAATCCTAGGGGGAGAGCGCATAAAAATTCCGACTTTACTTTTTCACATGCCTTTTTGGACCACCCTAATGTGTAGGCTTAAACTCTCATAAATCAACCACGAACATTTATGAACACACAAGCGAACATACAGGTGGGCATATTCAGATTGATAGAGGTGCTTGTAGAGCTTTTCAACTTACACTTCCATAGATATGTAGATACATTATTGCAAGCTTTGCTACTTTTTTACAGTTGCCTAATTGCTGCTGAATGTATGTACGATACATACATAGTTGCTGGCATTAGACGCAGGCCACACAGCATGGAGCTTGACTGTGATTTATCATTTGCCGCATGTGGTGGGGCATATGCCACACGGCACATACCGGTGGTAAGTGTTGAATTTTTGGCATAAATTCAATTTTCAATTTCGAACGGTACAAATGGCGCAATGCAAATGTGTGTACATGCATACAAAAATATTTTATAATACCGGCAATTTCCAGGCGACGATGATATGAAAATAATGGAATTACTCTGCAGTATTACTTTTTTTGAATGAAAATCTGCAAAACGTTGGCGCGTGTCAAATTGATACTTCGACTCGGGCAGAGGTTGTGGGGCAGACGAAATTATGTAAAATATGTAAATACGTAAAACACATATGTTTGTAAGACTCTGTTTTTCAGTAAAGAACGTTTTGGAAAATCAACAAATTCACATATATGTAGACGTGTATGTATGTATATATAGTGCCGGCCACTTGAATAGCGTCCTTTTGACAGTTTTCCCTTTGTTTATTTAATACTCATTAATTTTTTATAAAAATGTAGCATATTCTATAACAAAAACCATATTAGTCAATGCAAATCATTAAACTTAAAAAAAATTTAGAGTTTTTATTTATTTTTTTTAGTACGCAGTAGCCCATTCAATTTTAGTAGAATAAAGAGCAAATTTCAAGGGGCTAAAGTCCATTATTTTTTGCCGAGGATTTTGGGCATTTACCATTTTATTTTGTTTTCATTTTCTAAGTAATAACAAAAATAAAGAGAGTACTTTTGGCAGTTTCTTTTTTGTTGTTGATGCTTCCGACATGGTAAGAGTATGATGCACTTTGGAAGTAAATTCCGTCATCCCTAGTTAAATTTTGCTTGGAGACAATTCGGAAAATTTGTACTCAAATATGTACATCATACTCGTACTTTTGGTTAAAGTCCTCCATCGATGATTTTAAAAAATAAATACAGGCATTCGATAAGACGCAATTACTTCTTCTTGGATGTGTAAACAAACAAAAAAATACGAAAATTAAAAGCTGCGCAGCTATCAGAATTTACTCGATAGCAAAGTGAACTGAATAAGCCAAATAATTCCAGGTGATAAATATCGTTCTGAAATTTAGGGTCTAAACCAATCTGATATAACTATTGTGGAGGGAAACGCTATCCGATTCGAAAATCTTTCGTAATTTGCAATTGATATTCGACAGAATAAAAAAATCGGTTACAATACCGCTGAACTTTTCAAATGCTTTTAAAAATCGCATAAGGATACAAAATCATTTTAACATTTCGGCAGATCTCCAATTACTTCGACCATGGTATTTTAAGTTTGCGTATTTTGTCATTCAATGCAGTTTACCGAAGAAATTATTCGCCCAAAACAAGTTCTGTTACGAAAAAGCACTCTATTTAAGTTGTCGCGCAATCCAACTCACTAATAACTTTCTGATGTGATAAAATATTATTTACGCGAAAGACATAAAATATGTACACAAATTCTTGTGATGAAGAACCTCAATGTAATGCACATATATACCTACATAAACACCAGAGAGGTAGTATATTTGCCCTTCCAAGTAAAATAAAAATAAAAAGAACTCTACTAGAGATAAAGAGACGTGAGAAACTGTAAGCCATTAGTCGCGTGTAGCTGAAAGCACAAAAGCAGCATTCCGTTCTGCGTACATCATTTTTTTAGAGTAAACAAATGTAACGGGTGATTTTTTTGAGGTTAGGATTTTCATGCATTAGTATTTG
>NW_023458561.1:65325339-65333815 GCF_013731165.1 Rhagoletis pomonella | reverse complement strand
GCCCTAGGCTTCAGCCTATGTTGCCTGTACGATAAATCCGCCACTGCTCATTGCGCTATTAACTTATTAATTCATGGGTATAGGCAAGTGTGTCTTTAAAAAGAATCCTTTTTAAAACCCGAATCTCCGTAAATATCTTTAAGCGCGCGTGACAGTTAAGAGGGATGGGCAGCTTAACACCGCCACGTAAGATCGAATTCGGGTACGGTGTAGAGGTAAAATTCACTTTCAGCCACTCGCTTATGGCGGAAAATTCGATTGGAAAGGCATTTCAAGTCCGATATCTAAATTATTACTCACGCTATTACAAAGCATGAGCAGCAGCACACATTATGCGCATGAATTCGCCCACTACCGACTATCGCATTTTGAATTTTCGCAAATTATTCCCACCACAGAACAAATTAAATTTACTTTTTCGTTCTATAATGAATTACTGTCGGCGACCGCTGGCACAATGACCTGATAAAAATTAATTTGTCACACGACTTGCCAGACATGAGCGCATGTACTCGAGCATACTACATACTTAATATATTCACATGTACATATGGGGAATATAATGCATGTAATAAGTAGATATACATTAACAAGCATAATTTATCATCGGCATAATATTAATTTAACATACAATAGGCACCCACACAATTTGCCATCAATTACAAGCACTGATACGTAAATATGTATGAGTATGCATCAGGGGCGCACACAGCATATATCGTGTATATAAATTTACAAATCACCGCAATTTAAAATAATGATGATTTCTATGAATTTCATATTTTTCAAAAATTTTGGGAATTGTAGGAATTCTAACAAATTTTGAAAAAAAATGTCGCTTACGTTTTTGTGGCGGTTAAGGCTCGATATTTCGTCGTTTTTGATTTTCGTAATTCTTGCAGATTCAAAAAATTTTTGGACGTGATGTTTTCAAAATTTTCAAAAAATTTAAAATTCTCAAACTTTGTTATATCAATACAAAATTCTGGAGAAATTTTGAAAAGTGGAAAGATTTTGAAATTTTTCAAAAATGTTAATATATTTTAAAATTCTAAGAATTTTCTATTTTTTACACAAAATTACCCTGAACATAAGAATTTTTCAACAATTTAAGATGTTTCATATTTTTAAATTTTAGGATGGATTTTAGAATAAATAAAATTCTCAAAATTTTGGAAAATATAAAAAATTTCTTAAATCTCAATAATTTTGTACATTTCAAAATTTTCTCATTTAATTAAAATTTCTAGAATCTACCAGATATAGATAGTTTTTGAAATTTTGAAAAATATCCTAAAAATAAGAAATCTCAAGAAATTTAATAAAAAAAAAAAATTCAAAATTTTGGAATTTTCGTTGTTTTCTAAACCTGTGAAAATATTCAAACTTGCTGTGACTTTCAACTGTGTAAAATAATACAAATTCGAAAATACAACAAAAAAACGTAAAAATTGAAAATTAAGTACATAATTTCAAAATTTTGAAAATTCAGTGAATTCGAAAAACTGATAGGCCTACTCAAATAGCATGATACTTCAAGCTTAGCAGGTGCGGTGCGAATGCGCGGTGCGCGAAAGCGAATATTCGCAACAACCCTGGTACACATGTATATATGAGAATGTGCACACGTACCGGCTTCGCGAATAAAATAATATAAGGAAATATAGTATCGCTATCACTTTTCCAGAGTTATCATTTTAAAAAATCAGAATTTGCCAAAATTGGCAAAAATAATTTATTTTATTTGACAGTATGTTATTGATTCTCTAAGAAATCGATTTGTAATGGTACCAGTGATGTGGAATATTTGTGCAATTTGAGTAATTAGCTATTTTTTTCTTAGGTTAGAGATATACAGATGATTTGATTTCAAGTGTTAATCTATTTGCTGACAAATAAATAATGTGCCTTTCCTTTTAAACTTAAAAATTTTCGGAGGGAACAGAGATAAGGCTAAAACCATAGAAACACCTAGTGAAATCAAATATTTTACTAATTGGACGGTGGTTTTCTTAAATGGTCTCTAAATATTTGGTAATAAAAAGCTCTACGTTTATGGCGGTGTTCGTCAATACCTTGAGTATCTGTATTCTTAACGCTATTAACACTCGGGAGGATTTGAAAATTCAAGATTTCGCCCAGGCCCGGATTTCCTCTCTACCGCCCTGCTTATGTAGATAATTGTGCCATCTACTTTCCAGGTTGCAAATTTAATCATTCAAAGTTTGGCAGGCATATTTTTAAAAGATCGAATGTATCACACTGAAGCCCACATGAAAACAGTTGAGCCAACAAGCTCAGTACAATTCTTTGCCTGTGTACTTTTTTAGCGCTTATGATTCACTCTGCAACCAAGTAATTGCATTTTAGGAAATAGTTACAGTAGGAATACAGGATAGATTCCCCGAGACCGTTTGCCACCTAAAGCATACCTCTTTGACATCAAACTTTAGATAAAAACCCAGCTTCGACTGAGCTAGTTCTGTTTACTAGGTGGTACAAAGTAATATCTTAGATAACCCCCAACCACAACAGCAAACTGCTTTTGAATAAAAACGAATTCAGAAAGCCACACACATAAGCCACGACAGTTTTCAAGCAAAATAAAATTAAATAGGCATAACAATCAAGTGAATTCTCTACGAGGATATCGGACATATACGGTATTTTCTCGTGCAACTATACTTTATTGAGTCTTAACTACTAGACAAGATTCCATGATTACTTGCCCTTTGTATTGTTCGTCTTTTTATAGCGGCTCTTGTTGCATATGGATGCTTAATGAATTAAGCAGACATCACACGATTTGTACATTTGTACAGATTTGTAAATGGTGTTGGCTACGAATTTTGTAACGAGAATGAGTTGAGCTCAATAAAAAAAAACTCCATTCTGTAACTGTCAAAATGTACAAATCTGTACAAATTTACAAATCGTGTGCCCCCTGCTTTAGTAGTAAAATATGCGTACATATACGAACCGAAGAAAATGACGAGTACATATAAAAGTCTTGGTATTGCCCAAGTTTTTATTATTAAAATATTTGCAAAATTTTTTAACTATTTTTTGTACATTTTAGTGAACAAACAAATTATGTAAACATTGTAAAACATTGTTGAGAATTAGATTCGATTCAATTGAATCTATTGCAAATAAATAGTTTAAAAGAGCTTGTTAGATAAACTAAGTATGAAGGCAGATTTACGACTGGTTTCCCCCAAAAAGACAAAGACTTTTGGAAAGTAATAAATTTTCCGCATGAAAAATTGTCTCTTATAGACGCAGCAAATTCCGTTCTCGATATGAAAAACTAGTATTGCAAATGACAGGTTACTATCATACGGAGGTGCATAGGTTCTGCTAGATGTACGGTGGCGAAAATATAAATAGGGATGCGACATTTTTAAAAGTTTTAGCAAATTTTTTTTGTTGAATCTTTTTTTTAGGTATAGCTTACTATCTTGCAGAAGCCATGTAGGTCAAAATTTAGAGCTTTGTACAATAATAAGGAACATTCGACAAAATTCAACAAAATTGCAACAAAATTTCAAACTTTTTATTCTACATTAATAAAATGCAACTTTCAAGTGTCTAAAAGTTACTCGTTAATTTTTGGACTTTTTTTGATGTGCTATGCATTTTTTACGTGCAAAGTATGTTAGCATTTTTTTTTTATATTGAGAAAATGAGCAACACCTTCAACAAAAAACATGGGAAAAATCAGCGGTAAGTCTTAAATTTTTCAAGCTTGTATTTTAATATACTTAAATCGACTGGGCTATAAAACTGTATATTTAAAATATTTTTAAGTAATCTAATTAATATCCTCAAAATTTTAGAAAAACTTAGTCCATTTTTTATATTTTTGTTCAAGTTAAAAATCGGACTTACAAGATTTCTGTTAGATAACTACATACCTATAATTTCAGAAATATATATTTAACATGAAGGGAACATATGAAATATAGACATAACTAGCTAAAATATTGCGTCCTTATTTATATTTTCGTCACTGTACATATGTATGTATGTATGTGTTTACTCGTATGTATGTATGTCCATAGATACTTGCGATATCTACTTAAATACTTATGACAAAAGTGACACATTTATCGCGACGACTGAAAATGTCGTGAAAGTATTGACAGCTTTCGATAAGGAATAAAATGATGAGTAAAAAGCGACACTTTAATTTTCTTCGTTGATACCTTCAATTTTTCTTTTTGTCAGCAAATAAAGGAACAATAAAGGGATCGATAAGAAATAACGCAGTAAAAATTCAGATAAATGCTAAGAGAGTGCAGCGTTTCATCTATCTCACCTCCAACTATCTTATAAATTGTAGTGGATTTAATTTGTCAAAAACTGGCAAACCACCACACCATTGAGCATTTATATACATACATACATATAACTTCGCAGCGTTCAAAATTGCAACATCCAGCGCACAACAATTGCATGGATGCAATGGCATCTGTCGCTTTGCTTAAGCTCGTTTGAACGCTTTACTCTACGAGCAGGTACCTACTACTATGGTGGTGGGCAAAAGTTGGACTAAGCTGTGCTGTGCAACTGACAGTTCCCGTGGATTTTGAGCTCTACACAACGGAAAGAAGTTTCCTTTTGCTGCGCGCTGGCCTCGCCTATTTGCTCCTTTGAATGTTGCTGTGTTGCTGGCTGTAAGCGTACAGATAAGCTAAAGATATTGCAGCATTCAATGTTCAATTCGTTGTGGAATTTTTAGCTGTGACAGCGGCAGCGGTGTACGATGTGGCACAGTTGTAATGAATTCAAAGCTGGGTATTCAGTTGTTTTTATTGTTCGTAATAAATGCAGGCAAGGAATAGTGATAAACGAGTGAAAATAGGGGTCTTCAAATACACTCAAACTACTTTAACTGACTTTACTAAATTTACAGTGGTCAGATTCGTACTAAGCCAGTGAAGATATTTAAAGCTTTCTGCTGTTTTAGTTTGTTGTTAAATATGGAAGATAATACTAAGACGCCAAATATAAATTCGAACCAAAACCTTTAGAAATATACCCGTTTTAAATGTCAGACAAAGTATTGAATTGAAAAGGATTATATTCCAGCATTAGTGAACTTTCAATTCGGATATTTGGCTTTTCATTCTTATTCCTGCCATTTGCATAGTATCCACTTTCAAATTGTGTCCCAACATTCACTCTCTACCCCAATATGCTTGCGAAACTCGAACATAGTATTGCTGCAAGCTTTTTTTTTTGCTTCCTTTCTGTGTTCGCGTTGGATAACAACAAGGTTATAGATTTGTACGAGTGAGTATATTGTTAGCAAGCTAGTAAATAAAGGACGTAAGAAAAAGATAACGTAAGTATGCCAATTGGCTACGAAGGCAAATACCAAATTCGACTTGTGGCCACAAGAATACTGTGACAGCGATTTAGAATCCAGTTACAGCAAACAGTAGCAGCTTCAACACAGACTGCACACAAAGACTCCAAAACGCTTTTGCGACTTTAATGTTGTTGCAACAACAATACCAATCACAGCAGTAATATTCACAAAAACGATGGCTGCAACAGTTACAACCATCGCACATATATACCTACAGCATAAAATACATACTTCAATGGAGTGCAAGTTGTAAAGTAAAGGCACAGACTGACGGCAGCGTTCATCGGGACCAATTCGAATTATCTCGGGAAAAAGGCGACAACAAATACAGTTGTACTAAAAAGATAATAATAGTTTAAGGAGCGTGACAAAAATTAGCTAGCTCTAGGAAATCCGCAATACTCCTGTCTGTGAAGGTACAATTTTGATCAGATCAAATGCGGACCAACGCTGCCGTCTGTCTATGCTATAAGGCTAAATAGCTAAAAAGTTATAAGAAGTCGTGAATTTTCAAGATGTGTACTAAGTATGTGTTTTAAGCTTTTCTGCAAGTATGGTCAGTAGTTGTGAGAGCTGCTCTATAATTTATGTTGACCATGGCACTGGGAAGGATGTCCGTGGCTTTGTTTAAGGAATGCCATGGGATGAGTGCGATGTACATACATATGTATGTATCTCAGAAGAACTCTGCAGTTGTATTTGTTTTTTTTTTTTATTTATTTAAGATTGCTTTTATTGAGATTATACCTATTAAATTTGGTTCCTTATATGGTCGGAGGTAGAGAGCGTACAACTACACAAAAATCGTAAAGCAATTGCGATTGAGCGTATTAAGAAATGCTTTCGACAAAAAATTTGCAGAAAAATACACATAATACATGCGGTAATAACCCAGAAGGAGTATATCTTGTCCAACAGAGCTCGTAAACCAAACAGTTTCCTACATTCGTAACGAATAATTTTACAAATTACATTGCGATGACCAATACACTTGGAATGATAACATGGATATTAAAGCTTTATGCAGCTTTTTTGGAAGAAAGAGAAGGGTCTCTATAAATAAAGATTCTGCTTGAACATAAAAAACAACGCTCGGTAGAGTGGTTATGGCTACTGGTGAATGCACTAACGGTTCTCTTGGTGACTTACGGCAAGTGTGAGACTACAGGTGAGCATCCGATAGCTGCACTGATTACTACCACTAGAAATCATTTAAAATCACTTAATCGTCATTTTACATAAAAAAAACTATACGACTTAAGATATCACAATGTTTAACACGTCTCGTTGAATAAAAAAATTACCTTGACTTTTAAAATTATATTGAAAAATAGTTTTTAATTTTTTGTTTCCTCTTTTGACCCAAAAACTGTATACAATGAACTTCTAAAAGAGTTTTAAATACATACTTTTACTCTTCTTGCGTCAAGGAATCCAATTCTATAGCCCTAGGAACCGAAAAACGAAATAATAATTTTTTTGAAAGTTTAGTACATGCTTTCTTTAGGTCACAAATATATAATAATTCCAAAATTTTACTGTTGAAGCTTGGTTTTATGGCCAATCGGAACTTTCAAAGCTAATTTTTCAAATCATGAAGAAATTTTCATGAAAAACTTAAAACGAGGTGCTAGTGGCAAGGCCCATACAACATTCTTTTTATCCAAGTTACCTTTGGTGGGCTACTTAATACCACAAAAAGAAAGTCTGTGAAGTCAGTCAGATTTTCCTTAATTATTCAGAATTTTTCGTCCTTTTTTGTTTTTATTTCCTGGACTATCTATCGTAGAACATAATTATTACTATTCATGGTTATGTAAGCATTCATTTGTAAGTATGTAAGTACACAGAAACTGTTTTAAATCATTCGTACACAAATATAACCCAATCCACTCATTCATCATTTAAGCTGATTTGCGAACTCAACCGCACAACTGCCACATTTGTCATTCAATATGTTGTCGATAGCAACTGCCACCTGTTTACGCGCTCAAACATAGCCGGAGCGGCGGCGTGTGTGAGGATGACTTGCAGCTTTAGGCGCCTTTTCACATGCAATACGATACGAACAAGCGTCAGCCGCTTGCGGCGATGCTGCATTGGTAAGCGAGTAGTGGTGGGCTGAATGCTTTAATGACTACAAACACGAAGCACGCCATCGACCAAGAAGTGAAGCAGTGGCCCACTGGGGGCTGCTAAAAATTGGAAATTGTAACTTATTAGCTGATTTTGGCGCTTGTTAAAATTCAATTAACAACTGCTGCCAGTGCCAGCTATGGTGTGACCACCACCAGTTGGTCACTTTATATACATAGATGATAACAAAGCATAAGCATGTGATTGTTACAACAACAACAACTTAGTATTGATAAATACTAAAGGAGCTTTTTAATGAGAGTTTATTAATTTTAACGCCGTTTTTATGTGCTGCTGGCTTTTATAAATAATTTACCACAGATTTAATTATTGTTTGACCGGCCCCCAATGGCATGTTTGTCGGCAACATACAATAGATACATTTCAACAACTAAGAATAAATGTTAATGCTTCGTATGTATGTACATACAGCACGTCGTATCAGCGTTGGCGTTGGCAACCGTCATTGACCTTTTAAGGTCACAGCAAGTACTCGTAGCTGTAATTGGCTTGCGCATGTCGCTGCCACATTTTCTGCAAGCTGCAACTCAGCTGGGATGAAGTTGACTGCCTTGGTTGGTTGTTGTTGTGGTGAATTCCTATAACTTTGTCTATGATAACAAATCTTCTTTTGCGGGATTTTCTACTCGTTTCTATGAGCTGTCTTCGGAGTGTGTCGCTATTTTTCCTTTTGCCATCCATCTCAAGCTTTAGAAAAACGATGCCTTTATTGAATCTACTCATAAAGATTGCGTTAGTAGCAAGCAATTCCAAAGCATTCATTGTCTGCAAGATGCGTATAAGTGAACATACATGTTCGTACATATGTACATCATTAGCCGCATTGTTACTACAATAGTACGAGGTTTGCTACTTAAATACTGCATGAAGCAAATTCGCAAGCCTGCTTCAAAGTATATCAAAGTTAGTCCAGACTCTATAGAAAGAGACTTTAAAAAGGTA
>NW_023458561.1:65324025-65325239 GCF_013731165.1 Rhagoletis pomonella | reverse complement strand
TACCTTTTTAAAGTCTCTTTCTATAGAGTCTGGACTAACTTTGATATGCTTTGAAGCAGGCTTGCGAATTTTCTTCATGCATTATTTAAGTAGCAAACCTCGTACTATTGTAGTAACAATGAGGCTAATGATGTACATATGTACGAATATTTAGGTATATTCATAGCACAATTGTATGTTCACTTATACGCATCTTGCAGACAATGAATGCTTTGGAATTGCTTGCTACAAACGCAATCTTTATGAGTAGATTCAATAAAGGCATCGTTTTTCTAAAGCTTGAGATGGATGACAAAAGGAATAGCAGCGACACACTCCGAAGACAGCTCAAAGAAACGAGTAGAAAATCCCGCTAAAGAAGATTTGTTATCATAGACAAACTTATAGGAATTCACCACAACAACAACCAACCAAGGCAGTCAACTTCATGCCGGCTGAGTTGCAGCTTGCAGAAAATGTGGCAGCGACATGCGCAAGCCAATTACAGCTACGAGTACTTGCTGTGACCTTAAAAGGTCAATGACGGTTGCCAACGCCAACGCTGATACGACGTGCTGTATGTACATACGAAGCATTAACATTTATGCTTAGTTGTTGAAATGTATCTATTGTATGTTGCCGACAAACATGCCATTGGGGGCCGGTCGAACAATAATTAAATCTGTGGTAAATTATTTATAAAAGCCAGCAGCACATAAAAACCGCGTTAAAATTAACAAAGTCTCATTAAAAAGCTCCTTTAGTATTTATAAATACTAAGTTGTTGTTGTTGGAACAATCTCATGCTTATGCTTTGTTATCTATCATCTATGTATAAAGTGACCAACTGGTGGTGGTCACACCATAGCTGGCAGTTGCAGCAGTTGTTAATTGAATTTTAACAAGCGCCAAAATCAGCTAATAAGTTACAATTTCCAATTTTTAGCAGCCCCCAGTGGGCCACTGCTTCACTTCTTGGTCGATGGCGTGCTTCGTTTTTGTAGGCATTAAAGCATTCAGCCCACCACTACTCGCTTACCAATGCAGCATCGCCGCACTCGGCTGTCGCTTGTTCGTATCGTATTGCATGTGACAAGGCGCCTAAAGCTGCAAGTCATCCTCACACACGCCGCCGCTCCGGCTATGTTTGAGCGCGTAAACAGGTGGCAGTTGCTATCGACAACATATTAGGAGCGTTCCTTATCTCCCAGAAATAGTCAGAAAAAGTCCGAAGT
>NW_023458561.1:65312726-65323925 GCF_013731165.1 Rhagoletis pomonella | reverse complement strand
ATATCAAAGTTAGTCCAGACTCTATAGAAAGAGACTTTAAAAAGGTATTCTTCCTACGCATAGCCCTTGTAGAAAATGTTGCAAAAGTATCACTTTTTAGGTCAGGATATCTTGTCAAATATCAAACCAAAATCGTTTATCTCCATCAGAAAACTGAATCCTTCCTTTTTTAGCACTAACATTTATACTTTCGTTTTATTCTTGAAGGCCATTTTTAAATTTATTTAATAAGAAATCGTAAAAACCAAAATAAAAAGGGTAACCCACGTATCTGTACCGCTCCAAAGTAGCAAATTCAGTTACTTAGGTAGACATATACACGTACAAATTTATCTACGCAGATATGTCTTAGTTGGTGCTGCTCCGCAAATTTTTCATAATTTCTTTCAACGGCGCGCTCATTAAAATTCCCACCGCCAGTCGCTATGAAACCAATAAATATAACTTCGTACATATACACATCTAAATATGTGCTTATGTACCCTGCAGTAATTCGGACTCACCCTATGTTTGCCCTCGGATAGTCCATATTGTTACTAGGACTATTCCTTCATAATTCCCCTGCCAATGGTTTCAACTGTAAACAACAACTCACCCTAAGATGTCCTGGTTTTGGACTAATCGATTTATATTTGATGATTTTTTTTCGTGTAAATACGATTTTGTTCTGCACTTCACAGATACTTGTTCGTATTAAGGAAGGAACAAAAAAAAAATTAAATCAAAATTTTTATTTTCCATCTACACAGAGTGATGTTGTTCGGAAATTTTTTATTGAGCTGAATACATTCTCGGTAAAAATTTCTAGACAACACCACTCTGTGTGTACAAATATGCGATAGTCTCTCTAGAACGATTACTTAGGGACTGCAAAGAAATGCCCATTTCTAACCGGTCAAATTTTATTCGGTGAGATACTGGTGCTTTTCGGTAAATTGGCCGCCTTGTTACAGCAGGGTATGTGTTTATCCATATGTATACGTGATTTTGTTATATCTGTAACACTTGTGCGATTGCAGTCTACGATTGGCAAAAGCCAGATGTACTTTGTTGTTTTTCTTTTCTTGCATTGACTTTGCCTGCCATTTTAGTAGTAATTGAGCCAAAACTAATTAATGACTTAAGAAACGTAAAGACCGAAGCCAGTACAGACGACTCGAATCCGTTGAGTGCAATTAAATGCAACGAAGGATAGCGTAATCGCTATTAGAAAACTTTTTATGTGATAATCGTGCGTAAGTAGTATCTATTAATTTACAATTACAAGGGAGTGGTAATGAACTTAACACTGAATTGAAGTATGCTCGTGGCACCATAAATCATTTCACTTGGATGAAATTAAATATGGCAGCTCTTGCTCGCATCACTTTGGAAGAAACTATTGAGCTAAATCACTGGTTTCGAGATATTTTGCACAACACAAACTTAAGGCAATGCCTGCTAGTATAATGCATACGTTTTCTAACTGCTTGCCGAGGAATAAGTAATTACGTTTTCATTTCTACTGGCTATTTGACACCGATAGCAAGTGGGAAACCTGGTGAATTTGGACGAAAAAGTTCCATAACTGGGACTAAGTGCTACTACCCCTCCCAGCATATTTTCGTGATTTAGGCTAGTCCGATTTTTTCTGATTCCAAACCTAAGGGAATAGCTCGGCGGTAAGAGATTTGGCTCACAGAAATAATCCTAAAATGTGGTCCGAAGTCTCATCGCCTTCAAGCAGAGTCGGCATTCTGACTCTGCGATACACCCATTCGGTGATTGTGAAATTTGATTCGGATGTAACCAGTAAGCTCGGGATAATATAATTAGAAATACACTAAACTAAATTTATCAGGCAAAACGGAGGCAACGTTGAGATATAAATAAATATCTTTTTGAGGAAAAAATTTTAAGTATACAAAAACTCAAGGACTTATCAAACTGCTTGCTCGTTTAACTGAAACCAGTACCCACCAGCAGATGTTTAGTCTCGTACAATTTCTTTCAAGGATTATACCCTTGATATATTAGTATCCTTAAACGATGTTTTAGGGGATATAAATTACACCAATCTAATTATAAACATCACCGTGTATTTACTCTCAATCTCGGGTTGGTCTTTGGAAAACCGTATTTATAGTGCGATCAACATACATACATATGTATATAGTTCATATTCAGAATACTTATTGCTCAAGTTGGGATGGGACTAAACTAAAGGAAATCGAAGTAAAGCACAGATTTATCTGATTTGCGTGTTAATATCACACCACAAATGGGTGGAGAAGCTCGGACAAACACTAACATTTGTGTAATCGCCAATCTAAAAAATTGGTATTGAATTATTTTTAAAAGCGTATGAAACAGGCATTAGCAGGCGATTTAGGGATGCAGTTCACCTTGAAGATTAGAGCAAACCATAAAAATATCACTTCTTAGTCATGCAGCCGCGTGTTTAATTATGTAGTTATATAAATATAGCTTTTTCGAAGAAATTTTCTAGTTTTTTGTAAAAACATTTTGTGCATTCCTCCAACAAACGCACCCACGTACATGGTGTGTTTATTATTGTTCGTAATTATTAGATATTTAGCAATATAATTTTATATGATATTTATTCCCATTTTTGCTGGCTACAGCAATATTTGTTTACACGGAAAAATAACGCAGAAATTTACTATAATATTATTATTTGATGGGAACAACAAAAATATATACATCAAAAGCAATTTTTAAAACTACCATATACAACAAAAGAATGCGCTCCATGCCACACTGTAGCGTGCCCTCAAGAACAGATTGAGCAGCTCCGCCCTAATAGTAAGAAAAGAAGAAGCACGAAAAAATTTGATGGAAAAGAGCAACTAAAAATTAGAGGTTTATATGCACTGTCAGCTGACTTGGTTTACTTCAGCACTTAGGGCATAAATAAGCGCAAAAATTTAAAAATTAATTAAAGCATTGATTTAAAAAAAAAAAACCACAAACGCATGCTTATTGATGTAAAAAAGTGCTGATATTTTATGTATTAAAAAAATTGTGTACGCTTCTTTGAGCAGCAAAGCGAAATAAGTGAGATATTGTCAGAAAGTAAAAGAGTCACTTCAAAAAGCGGAAAAAAATATGTAAATGTATTTTAAACGCGAATTCAATGTACATCGTTACGCGTCACTCACTACCAGCACAGTAGCACAATTTTCTTATCTTTCTTCAGCGCAAACGGGTAGAAAAAAGATTGCATTGTTTGTATGGAAATGTGCACTTTTTGCTTTATTGTTTTATTTGCAAAACACACCCAAGCACAGATACGCAAAACTGCATCCAGCTATAAAAATGAGCGCATAAATTTTCGCCGTTCATAGACGATGACACTAACAGATTTGCCAGTAGTTAGTGGGCGTTGCAGCAGATTCCAGAGCAGTCGTCCCATACGCCGGTTATGCCTTTGTGAATTATTCCATGGCCCACTCGCAAATGGATGCTACCAAAATGCAATAACAAGTATATTAGTTGCGTACATATATTTATGTACGTATAAATAAATATATACATTTATGTGAGTGCATATGCATATACGCAAATAAATAAAAGTGTAAATTAAATGTTCTTATAGAACTCGTATGTAGGTGCACTAGTGGCGTGATAGAGCCAGGAAAGCCTTAGGCGAAGTTTTAAATCAATGTCGTTGACATTTATGACACTTGCAGCGCCGCACCGTTACGATGATAAAAGAAAATACCTACTCGCACGGATGTTCCTGCTAATTGTTTGCTGTCTGGCCAAGTCGCCAGTTATTCATTTATATGTACTTACATATATGTATAGTATTTGTTGATGTATCACTCACTATCTGGCTTTTTAGTATTTAATGCTGAGATTAGTTTGTTGTGGCATTAATGTGTCATTTCGCGAAAGAACGACACACAAATTTTGCGAGGAAAACCTACAAGGATAATAATTTTGCAAGTAATCGTCTATAACACACAGACGAAGCTACTTTAATGAATCATAAAAATGTTCCAGCTAAAATGCTTTTGGGAAGAATGAGAGAGGTTGAATGAAGTGCTAAATAATTATGTTCGACAATTTGCTTCGGAAGATATTCTAATTCGACTTATAACGGCCTGCGGATTATCCCGAGAGATGCTTGGGTCAAATTAACCGGTTCAAAGCCATCGTGATTGATAGCTTGCACCAAAATACATTAGTTGTATCTTGCGTAAGAGTAACTGAGCGAGCGTGTGATTGTTGTTGCATGTGTATTTATTGTTCATTAAACTATATATACACATAAAATAAATTCACTTACGTTTCTACAAGAAAATTTCCCAGTCACGATGAACATTTAAAGTACTTTGAAGTCTCACTTTTAAAAAATAGAAGTGGTCGCGAGATATTTTTGTACTTTAACGCTGACTTTTTACATTCAACTGATAGTATAAACAAAACGAAATGCCGTGGTACACTTGTTGCTTCCGCCAAAATAGAAGTGGATATAAATTTTTAACGGTTCCAAACTTAAGTTTTCGTTGAAACTAAAATTGATTACGTAAAGGCCGCCTCAGGGTGGACTTGCCTGTTAGAGGGTTAACTTTAGGGTGTCCGGGACATTCACATAAATACTGCATATTCGGAATTAAGGGTAATCCAATGATATAAGTATTTGTGTACAATCTAAAAACCTGGTACGGGTCAATGTGCAGGTCTTTCACGCTCTCTTCGTTACCCAAACAGTTGAAAAATAAATCCTCTGTAGTTAGTTGTGAGTATTGGTCATGACATCTTACATATATAATTTCTTGCGTAGACTACATGGCTGAGTAATAAGTAGATTTCGTAACCAAAAAAAACCCATAGGTTCGTCTTTAGCACAAATTTGTTTTTCTAAAACATACATCGCTATAATCCGCCAGTTACTGTGTGAGCTTATTCTGAACAAAGAAATAGCATTTTAGTTCGATACATATGTATGTATATAAACATGTATACATATGTATATATAGAGTAAGAAAGAATGTTGTCAATATATGTTTGTACATGGATACTTATAAGAACAAATAATAGACAGCTTAACGAACTTCTCATACAAGCGTATCCATCGCTGTAAAAGTAACATACATATGTACATAGTATTTCCATAGCATTTTAGACTACAAGCAAAAAGTTTAGCTGAGTATTGTCATATAAGTACATAAGAGTGGTTCAACAAAATTTTTTCGGAGATAGCGTTTGTGGCACCTTCCAAAATTTTCCCTCTGGCCGAAAGAGGTGCTGGTACCAAACTTTACATTTCTAAGTATACATTTAAAGGATGCTCATGAAATGTGTCTATTACTCGAGAAGTATTCTGAACATATCCTTGTGGTCAGCTGATTAAGTTAAGTGATATTTTGGCCAGATTTTACTATTTTTATTTTGTCTATTTTGTGTATTTTTTTTATAAAAGTATGGCACATTACATAACCAGCACAACATAAATCCACATTTCAAACTTGGTGCAAAAATTATAAAAATTCAAAAAACCTTAACAATTTATTTTAAACTTTTTATTAAAAATATTTAGAAAATTGTCAGGTATTTAGTTTTATAGCCCATTAAATTTAAGTGGGTTGAAGAGCAAGTCTAAAGGCGCTAGAAAATCCTGTTTATTTTGAATAAGTTTTTTGGCTAACGGTGTTGTGCATAAAGTATGCTCGACAATTACTTTTATACGGAAGAAATTTGCTTAGCACCGCCAGCAAAAAAAAAAAAATGTTAAAAATCAACGCGTTTTTCTAGCGTCATGAAATTTTTACTTTAACCTACTTAAAATTTGTGTAAAAATATTAAATGAAAACTTAAAAATTTTTGGTTGGAATTGTTAAAGTTTGTTGAATTTTTATAATTTTTGTACGAAGTTTGAAATGTGGATCTATGTTGTGCTGGTTATGAAATGTGCCAGTTTAGTTTTAAAAACTTATAAACACTAAATAAACAAACTCAAAATAACCAAAGCTGGTCAAAATGTCACTTAACTTAATCAGCTGACCACAAGTGTATATCAACCAAAAAATTGCTTAAGCAACCTGGGACTATATCAAATTTAAATTAGCTAAAAAAATATTACCAGCTGCAGTTGTCATTTTATAAAAATCACCAAAATATTTGTCAGTTTCAAAGCGATCAAGTAGCTCGTTTCTGTAACTCTTCTCTACCGATTATTTGTCTGCTGGTAGAGAATATACGTCATTATCTACTACTCATTAGCAGTAGAGAACAAGGTGGCGAATTCATATATGAATGATTTTTTTTTTTTTGCCAAACAAAGTTTGGACCACTCTAATATACATATACATATTGTGTATCTATGTATGTGCATTCATATGTAACGCTATCTATTTTGAAACACTTCTTTTACATTTGTTCATATGCATGTACATGCAGTCAAATGTGTCTTCAGAAAGGTTATCACATGGAGTTGGACGCTGGGGATAAAATTTAAAAAAAATATCAAACACAAAATGGCAAACAATTTGAAACCAAGCGTAACCCTTAAATGTGAAAGGATAAACAGAAGTAAGAAGCTCGATGCAGCAAACGAAACTGAATGAAAGTTGAAACTGCGAATTGAAAAGTTAATCAACATACATACATGAAGTGAAAGTAAACATTGTTAAAAAAAAAAACACAGACAAAAAAATATCCACAGTGCTGCTATTCCGTTTGCAGCTGATGATGATAACAAAAATCATGAAAACGACAATAGAGTAAATGAAGCCAATTTACTTCAATGACATTCCCACAAGTTTTTGTTTTGCTGCTGATTCTTACTGCAACCCATTGAAAGTTTATAGTTTCCAGGAAAAATCCCTAACGTTTACACGAATCTGAGTGAATCCTTTCTTTGGCGACGGTTGGCTTTGCTCCCCTCACAAGCACTTCAATTAAATTAATGCTACGTTCGAGTGTTGCCTCACACCATATTTTACATACATATACATACATATACATACGTACATAAAAATGTTTGTTTTTATCACTTCTTTTCAACTTTTATTTCATTTAAGCTGCAGAGCTGCAGCTGTTGCAAATTAAACCCTTTGCAAAAGTGAAAATGTATTTAAGTAAGTAAATTGATGAATTCATTTGCATGCGAAATTTTCTCATTCCTCGAATTTATTTGATTTGATTTTTTTTTTCTTGCAGACCAACATCAAATACGGATGCACTAAAACGGTTGATGGGGTGCTGATGGCGCGGTAGTGCGAATGAGTAAAAGTAATGGGCGCTTGCGGCTATGGCGGAGGCGGAAATGTTCGCATTTAAAGTACCTACGTCCATTTTAAAAAGTTTGAAATTTCCTCTGAGGCTGAGTGGCGACGAGAAAACTCGTAAGGCTATTCATTATTTTTGTATATTTTTTGTTTTTTACTCTATTGAAGTGCTAAGGCGTGGCGGAAGTTGGCTCAAGTAATTTGAATTTGTTAAATCAAAAAGTTCAATTAGATTTGAGTTGATTGTAAACAACTTTCGTGGGATATCTAATAATTAGCAAACAAACCTAAAACAGATAGAAAAAGTTAAAAGGAGAGTAAAATAAAGGAAATAACATGCATACATATTAGGAATGCTATTTTAAAATCGATTAAATCGAAGATCGATTCTATTTTTTTGCCAATTTCTTAGTTCCGATTCGATCCGTGAAGCGATTAAAAAAATTCGAGATTTTTCCAATAACTTTCTATAAAATTGTGGGTATTAACCATACAAAAAAACTAAAAAAAATTAAATCCTAAGCTTTATGTACCCAGTTTTGTAGCAAATTTTTTCTTAAAAGTGTAATTAAGAAGTGAAATATAGAGTTAGCGAAAACAAGAAAAAATTATAAAAATACGTTTTGAAAAATTGTATACTTTTTTCTACGAAAAGTGGGTTTTTCCCATACAAAAATACATGGAAAACTTTAAGCGCTTTGAGCACTCTCTAAATATTTTTTGATTTCAAAATAAAAAATAGGGGTATATTTTTTTCGGTATAGAGACCAATCCTATCAAAATTAAAATTCCGACTTTGCTGTTATTTGGACCACTCTAATGTACATGCATATATAAATTGCTTTCGTGAAACTGAATGTATAAATGGATTGCAAATTTAGCCTAAAGCTTAGTATACAGATCTCAAGAAAAATCTGAAAACAATTTTCTCATTATTTTTTTTCCTTGAAAACGTACTCTGCCTTTGCTGTAAATTGTATTGAAGAAATAAATTTAATGGAGGTGTAAGCTGATTTAAGAAAAATGGATAGAAGCAAATTTCTTTTCGATTTCGTCATTTTACACGCATTTTCCGTTTCTCTTGAGAGCTGTATACTAAGCTTAAAGGCAGATGAGGATAAGTTTTTGGAGGTAATGGGTAACCAAGGGCGTATCAAGTAGCTCACAAGACGAAATCAAATAAAAAAAAATATAGCAAATAGAAAATTAAAAATTTTGTGCATAGTCGAGCTCATAACCATGCTCTCCATTTTCACTTGAGGCCTACGTAGCTTAATTCAAGCCAGCGCTTCAAAAATCAACGCGAACTCTTAGCGACTTGCAACTTGCACTTTATTTTACTTAAATTTAGTAAAAGTGCATACCCAAAATTTTTATATAAACGAAAAACAAAAGAAATACTTTTGGTGAACATTTTTTTATAGCAATTCAAATTATTACTTTTCAATTTTTTCCGTTTTTGAAGAACCCTACAATTGGTTTTAACTAGTTTTTATTATGAAGCTTTTATTAGCTAGAACAGACACTAAAAAATTTAATATAAATAAATAAGAATTCGAAAATTGGATTCAACTAGTCTCTGCAAATTTTATTATCTTTCATTAAAAAATAAAATTAATCAAATTGGTTGAGGTACGAAGGATTCAATGAATTATGAACATCAAATTCCATTCCACTCATCAAGAGGTCTGGGAAATGTGTATGTATGTAACAAGCTTGACAACTTGGATGTTACTGAAAGGTATCTACATTCTTTTGGTGGCCTAATTTTCAGCAAAATTTTTTTCATAGAAACGCATTAGCATGGATGGTCCTAGTTGGCCTGAAAATTCTACCTCTTCACCTTTTCTTTACATTTACTTTACTTGCATATAAGTGTCGTTTAGAACGAACATGAGTGTGGGAAGTTTAATCAAAATATATCTTTCCAGACTTTTATTCAACTAGCGAGTAGATCAATAACTTTGTTTAATTTAATAGCATTTACTTTCTTCACTTTTCAGGATTATAAACTTACGTTGTTATTATGGTAAAAATGGCCGCTCGGCTATGTCTCCTTTTGAGAGTTTTCTTTTTCTATCATTAAATTCAGAAAAGCAAGCAACTTCAGTTGACGTGCTTCAACGCTTTGGCATAGATAAGTGGCGCTTGTGTATGCCTCAACGCTCGCTGGCAGTATGAATGATACTCAAACAGCAACCGACAACAATAATACAAACTACTTAAGTGCAAAAATGTGTGCTCTCGAGTGTACTTCTATAACGATATCATTATGTTATCCTTTCGGAATTCACACAAACAAATTTCACGTGTACATGTATGTATGTATGTATTTATATGATTGTTTGACCAACTAAGCAAACCACTGATAGCCAAGTATTCCGACTTGTTTACACTTTTCTTTGAAGAGCTTTAGGTTTTTGTTAGAATCTGCTTATGGCTTCTTTTACTTACTTTCTCGAAGTGATACAAGATTTTTTTTAGCACTTTTGGTGACAGCAGCTGTGTTCTGTCACTGACAATATAACTCCCAACTTTTGTAATGATGTTTTCACTTGTTTATATAAAATAAACACAAATTCCCCTGTTTCGAATGGATTATCAGTATATTTAGTGCAAGGCTCTCCACCACACCACTGACCTCCGTCCTGCTCTTGCAAGTTTCACCACTATCAAGTTTTTTTCTCGCAGTGTTTTACGGTGGTATTATCACCTTTTTCCATTTGGTTGGTTTCTGTTTACGTTAGCAAATCTCCAGCGTCGGTTTAGGAACTCACAGCGCGGCACTTCGTTGTTGTTTTGCATACTTCCTCATAAAGCTGGTGGCGCAGATTAATTTACAGGAAATGCGTGTGCAGTACTAACATTTTTGTGCACAAATAAGTTGTTTATAAAATACTTATTATGCTTTTTGTTTCAAGAAAGGTACACGTTAAACTCAGGTAGGCGGCAACATCAAAGCTGCGTCCGTGCTTATTCTCTAGGTTGCTGGCACCTTTATAATATCCCGTCTCGGAGGAAGGAATGCTTTTAACATGCTTTTACATTTACATATTTTCATTACTACAACACAGTGGCTCACTTAAAACGGCCATTCTCGCACTCGAGTTTGCTTTGCTGTAGCTGCACAGTTTTAGCCACCAATTCTTCGTCCTCCAGGCTCTTACTTTGAGCCTTGTGAAAATGTTGTTGTTTGAGGTGAAGTTGTTGGCGGCATTTCAATGTCACTTCCTAACTGCATGCGAAGTAAATTTAATGAAATGTTTTTCAACTACATACATACATACATACGTTCGTACATACATACTAACAAACCATCAAAATTTGCTGGTAAAATTACCAAAAAGTTGCTGTGTACCAAAAGGGCAACCCTTGACTTTGAGAATTTGCGAACTAACGCCCTTCTGTGGCATTTTCATTAGATACTTCTGACTCCAATGTGCTGTACAGAGATATGCATGTCCTCAAACTAATAAATACAATTGTAATTGTTCAACTTATTTTCTATCCTCGAAGTACTCAACCATCATTCCTTGCAGATATTTCACTCTTAATTGGCTGAACCCATCTCCTCTACTTTTTAGGTATATCCGCTCGAAGTGTGAATGCCATGTTCAAGGTGTCTACTCCAACAGCTTAGTTTATGGTTAATTGCGCATACAAAAAAAAAAAAACAATAACAATTTAACAATGAGCAATAAATACAAACATACCTAAAGCAACGGGCACGTTAGAGAAGTGTGCGTTAACATATGGCATCTCTACGTAAATAAGCATCCCCCATGTGTTTACTTATGTATCCAAGAAGGAAATAAACAGACGCGATAAAAAATCAATTAATTGATAGGTACTATTAATAAAAATAAAACTACATATTTCCATTTCGATTTCTTGGTCATTAGGCAAGTGTTTTTTTCCCAGCGACTACCCAGTTAATGGCAGCAATCTGTTGAAGTGCATA
>NW_023458561.1:65311153-65312626 GCF_013731165.1 Rhagoletis pomonella | reverse complement strand
TTCCCAGCGACTACCCAGTTAATGGCAGCAATCTGTTGAAGTGCATAGATGCTTACGTAAATAAATATTTACGTAATTTGACGCTATTTGGCTTTTTGGCACTGCAGCGGCTAACGGTTTGAATGGTATTGATTTATTTAAATTAATAGTTCTATTTCTAGTTTTTCAAATAGAAAGCGAGCATTTTCATTTGCTGTAGACAAATGAGGAGATGTGTAGATAACTTTTATACATTTAAATTATTGAGTTTTACGAGTTCATATAAATATTAATTATTTGGGTAACAAAGCTTGGCTCAGCTAACTCTCGGAAGGATGAGTCGACTACCTAAATACCACATGGTTGGTCTTGAAAACGGATGACAATCCGCCTTAACACCATGCAGACTAAAACTGAATGCAATGAGAAAACCCATTTCAGTAATATTTAACTTGACTAGCACTTTTACAAGGAAAATGGTTCTTCAGCTTACATTGGCTAATTGAATTGTGTGTTTGCATGTACCCACTTACCTATTTTCCGGGACGTCGAGAGAAAACTCGGCCGCCGAACTGAAAAATCACGGGCCCCTATACATAAATTGAATTACATAACTCAAAAGTATGTGATCATTTTCTTTAATGCATAGAGTCAGAAACAATCAGCACGAAAATGAATATATTCTTAATAGAAGACTTTAACGAAGCAGCAATTACATTGTAAAAAATTACAACAAGTTATGGTTCTGATATTTCCGGCCCCTTAAAAGGCTCGGGCCCGGGGGATTCACCCCTTCCCCATCCCTTTCGATTGGCCTGCCTATACCCTTCTTGAAAGCATCTGTTTGGTCATTTCTTTCCATGCCATTTGGCGAGTTTTGCAATTACGTTCAATATCCTCGTGTTTAAACACAATTGAGGCCAGAGTAGCCTAACTGGCATTTCGAAAAAAGTTGAGGTGCACCTTAAAATGCATTACTAGAATCTAAACAGTAATAGCCCGAGGCACGCATCCTTCTTTCTCATATTACTAAACAATTTTTTTTGTAAATAAGCTCCTCTGGCCCTCATGGACTCAATTATGAGTTGGAGTCTATAATGTTGATGTTCGGCATTCTGTAAGGAACTGAGCGCGATTAAAGCTTACTGAGATTCCTGAGTCGCATTGGAGCGAGGCTTTGTGCCGCCTACTGTAAGACCAACACTGCCTACATACATATATATATATGTACAAAGTATATGCACTGCAGCGGAAAGATAGCTGAAAGTTTCTAGCAAACGGAAGAGGGGAGGGAAGGGGCGTCACAATTTCTTAACCACACGGGTAGAATCAAACTTAGCAGACTTAAAAACAATTTCATATACATATTTTTCTCTACATCTTTCCCTATCCACTAAACTAATCCCCCTCAAAATGTCCTAAAAAAAAGAAAAAAAAGTAAAATGAATCGCTAATGATCTCTTCTGTAATTTGATTCGTTTCGGCAATTCATTA
>NW_023458561.1:65309058-65311053 GCF_013731165.1 Rhagoletis pomonella | reverse complement strand
TTCCCAGCGACTACCCAGTTAATGGCAGCAATCTGTTGAAGTGCATATATGCTTACGTAAATAAATATTTACGTAATTTGACGCTATTTGGCTTTCGGCACTGCAGCGACTAACGGTTTGAATGGTATTGATTTATTTAAATTAATAGTTCTATTTCTAGTTTTTCAAATAGAAAGCGAGCATTTTAATTTGCTGTAGACAAGATGTGTAGATAACTTTTATAAAGTTCAATTATTGAGTGTTACGAGTTCGTATATAAATATTGCGTATTTGGGTAACAAGCTTGGCTTAGCTAACTGTCGGAAGGATGAATCGACTACCTAAATAGCACTTGCAGACTAAAATGAAATGCAATGAGAAAGCCCATTTTAGTAATATTTAATTTGACTAGCACTTTTACAAGGAAAATGGTTCTTCAGCTTACATTGGCTAATTGAATTGAATTAACTCCAAAAGCATGTGATCATTT
This sequence comes from Rhagoletis pomonella, assembly GCF_013731165.1. NCBI lineage: Eukaryota > Metazoa > Arthropoda > Insecta > Diptera > Tephritidae > Rhagoletis > Rhagoletis pomonella. The sequence goes on along the minus strand of NW_023458561.1, from coordinate 65,310,584 downwards.
TCTTTAATGAATAGAGTCAGAAACAATCAGCACGAATCGGAATATATTCCTAGTACAAGCCTTTAACGAAGCAGCAATTTCATTGTAAAAAATTACAACAAGTTATGGTTCTGATATTTCAGGCCCCTTAAAAAGCCCGGGCCCGGGGGATTCGCCCTTTTCCCATCCCTCTCGACGGGCCTGCCTATTCTCTTCTTAAAGGCGTCTCTTTGGTCCTTAATTTCCATGCCATTTGGCGAGTTTTGCAATTACGTTCAATATCCTCGTGTTTAAACACAATTGAGGCCAGAGTAGCCTAACTGGCATTTCGAAAAAAGTTGAGGTGCACCTTAAAATACATTACTAGAATCTAAACGGTAATAGCCCGAGGCACGCATCCTTCTTTCTCATATTACTAAACAATTTTTTTTTGTAAATAAGCTCCTCTGGCCCTCATGGACTCAATTATGAGTTGAAGTCTATAATGTTGATAATCGGCATTCTGTAAGGGACTGAGCGTGATTAAAGCTTACTGAGATTCCTGAGTCGCATTGGAGCGAGACTTTGTGCCTCCTACTGTAAGACCAACACTGCCGACATACATATAACGGGTGATTTTTTAAGAGCTTGATAACTTTTTTTTTAAAAAAAACGCATAAAATTTGCAAAATCTCATCGGTTCTTTATTTGAAACGTTAGATTGGTCCATGACATTTACTTTTTGAAGATAATTTCATTTAAATGTTGACCGCGGCTGCGTCTTAGGTGGTCCATTCGGAAAGTCCAATTTTGGGCAACTTTTTCGAGCATTTCGGCCGGAATAGCCCGAATTTCTTCGGAAATGTTGTCTTCCAAAGCTGGAATAGTTGCTGGCTTATTTCTGTAGACTTTAGACTTGACGTAGCCCCACAAAAAATAGTCTAAAGGCGTCAAATCGCATGATCTTGGTGGCCAACTTACCGGTCCATTTCTTGAGATGAATTGTTCTCCGAAGTTTTCCCTCAAAATGGCCATAGAATCGCGAGCTGTGTGGCATGTAGCGCCATCTTGTTGAAACCACATGTCAACCAAGTTCAGTTCTTCCATTTTTGGCAACAAAAAGTTTGTTAGCATCGAACGATAGCGATCGCCATTCACCGTAACGTTGCGTCCAACAGCATCTTTGAAAAAATACGGTCCAATGATTCCACCAGCGTACAAACCACACCAAACAGTGCATTTTTCGGGATGCATGGGCAGTTCTTGAACGGCTTCTGGTTGCTCTTCACTCCAAATGCGGCAATTTTGCTTATTTACGAAGCCATTCAACCAGAAATGAGCCTCATCGCTGAACAAAATTTGTCGATAAAAAAGCGGATTTTCTGCCAACTTTTCTAGGGCCCATTCACTGAAAATTCGACGTTGTGGCAGATCGTTCGGCTTCAGTTCTTGCACGAGCTGTATTTTATACGGTTTTACACCAAGATCTTTGCGTAAAATCTTCCATGTGGTCGAATAACACAAACCCAATTGCTGCGAACGGCGACGAATCGACATTTCACGGTCTT
>NW_023458561.1:65303557-65308958 GCF_013731165.1 Rhagoletis pomonella | reverse complement strand
TCGCTAATGATCTCTTCTGTAATTTGATTCGTTTCGGCAATTCATTATTATTCCTTATTTAGTAAGTATGTAGTTAAGATTAACATTCGTAGTATTATTTCCATAAAAAGAAAATTTGCTGGAATGAGGTAAGCTAACAGTGCTGCCGGCATAATCCATAGCAGAAAAACAATGCGAGAATACATTTTTTTGTTTTGAGTTAACAACCGTTGCTACGAATTACTAAAATGTTGTTACTATAATTCTAAATAAAAAAGAAATGTAGATATTACATTAAACATAAGCATAATAGCCAAAGGGAAGTAATTAGAGTTGCTTACAATGGGAAAGGGAAGACCAAAAGGAAAACTGAATTGTTGAAAATTTGAGCTACATAAAAACAACGCCAGCGGTGGATCCATAAAGGGAAGGCTTTTATCGTTCTGAAGTTTTGCAGGGCACTTTTAAAGCTTCGATGTTAGGCGGTTGAAGTGATACCTATGCACGCACAGGTACAAGTCTGAAAAAATATAAACTTGGCCTATTTTAACCATATTAATGGCTGTGCTTTCAAACTAAATCTCTTTATCTCTATGTAATCAAATAATAACCAGGGCTGCGATTCTATGGTGCTGGGCTATTTAATTTTCTTGACCTTAGATTGAAATATGAATACCAACTAAGACGAAATATATTTTAATTTATATACTTTCTTACTTATTTGGGCTCTTTCTTTCCAGTAACACTTGGGTTACCTGCTTATCTATTTTTTCTTTTATGCATTTCGTATGGACTAAAATTAGTTTGATAAAAAGAATTTGATAAATGAGTATACTCTTTTACAAGATTTATCAAAAATGCATCTCAAAACCAATACTCTGTCGAGACGTTTTAGATCTATCTCCAAGAGCTCCTTCAATTTGATTATTAAGTGCAAGAAAAGGTACTCCACTGTTAGCATATCGGAAGTTGAACAGCCTAGTAGGACTCTTATCATCTCGTTTTTTATGAATTCCTGTCGTAACTCCCACCGAAAGCGAGAGTTCTGTATTCTAATTCACGTTAGACCAAAAGGACCTAGCTATCATATACATATGTACATATGTCTTAGCTACCATCCAGTGTTCGCTGAGTTGAAACGAGGCCCAGTGGGAACAACAGGTGATCACTTGCGTCACATCCGCTCCCTACCCGGTGATATCATATCAATGGTATCCTTTCTTTCCAAATCGACAGTAAGGCAGTCCCCTGCAATGCCACTGAGGCCTGATACCCAACCTACACTTAAATCTAATTAAAAAATACTTCGAAGCATTTGAAAGGGAGTTCGGCGCTCAATTCGACGCGCACCATCTGCCACTAGGCTTTCAGATCAGACGATTACGTCACTCAATGACATTACACAATTGAGCAGCTCTTGCCTGAGAAATGCTGCAGAGGTCTCGAAACCTCAAATTCAGGCTGACAGAGAGCTAAGGGGGGGGCTACTGTGTAATGAATACGAAAGAGAAATGCGATGCGATAGACAAATACATCGTAAGTAATACGCTGTGGCGATTGCCTATCGCATCGCATATCTCTTTCGCATCGCAGTACAGAGTATCCCCCCAGGGCTTAAGTGTAATTCTGGCTTCTTTTAAAAAATATTATAATTTTTTGCGTTCTTTATTGAAAGGTCTTCATTACGTTGACAATCTTTTAAATATTCCGTTCAATCTAAGTAATTTTTTTGCGTACTTTTGAAAATTTTTAGCGCCATAAAATGTGGGTTCTTATAACTACAAATCAAAAATGCGTAGTATAAAGAATTTGTATTTAATAATTCTTACCGTTATTTCACAAGAACCGCTAAATACTCCTTTTCCAACATTTATTGAAATACAGGTTGTTAAATTTTACTTCAATAAGTTTGTACGATATTTTTTCAGCATTTTAGCACAACATAAAGATAATTTTTGAATAACTTTTGCTACAGAATTCTATTTTTAAATCTTTTTCACTTTTTTCTTCGTTTATTAAAATTAAAAATCACCAAATTTTGTCCAATAATTGTGCCGAAAATAATTTTTTTATTATCTCAATATTTGATTTGTAATTAAAATTGCAATAAACTTTCACAGATAACATTTATGGTATACGACATATACTACACATTAAAAAAATTACTTTGATTTTTGATAAAATAAATGAATTTAGCTTGATTTTAGTTTGATTGAATTTGATGCTGGTTTAATTAAAATGAAACAGAATGATCGTCGCATCACACTTCACTTAGTTAGCACAAGGATTTTTTTTGTATTAGATTAGTTTTACACTGACTTACTTTTTTTTATGAAATATGTAATTCGAACTATTTTTTAACATACCTAGTAATTTTTTAATTTATTTTTTGCACTAGCTAATGCTAGACTATTTTCATACACCTTTTGTTTGGTAGTTTTGAAAAACACTCGATTTCGCACTTCTCGCTCATCCGCTATTTGCTGTCATAATTCGCGGCAGTTCGGCAAAGACTAAATTGCGCCATCATTCAAAGCTCCAACTGCAAAAGCAGCGGCCAGCATGCAACGAGTGTCGTCGACTTGTTCGTTAGATGGGTGGTGTTTGGCGTTTGCCGCCTATTTCACTAAAAACCTTTGGCGCACGCATGCAAACCTACGCGCAAACACCCACACAATCGCGCAATATTTTTTTTTTTGCAAATCAGCGAAATTGTTGGGAAGTTGTGTTGCCCACAAAGATAAAGAATAAATTTTATTAAAAAAAGTTCAAAATTTACAAGCACTTACTTTTAATATATAAGTATGTACTATATGTTTGTATGTCTTTCACAACACAGAGTTGCTATAAATTGTATGATATTTTATGACATGACTTTAGCAAGATTTTTACAGATAATTAATTAATGTATTAAATTTTGCTTGTATTCCGAAACATCTTTTTCATTTATGCAAACATTTTTATTGCTTATTCTGCTCTTACTTAAAATTTCATCTTTAGCAACATGTTGCGCAACCTTTCCATAACATTTCCATTTGGGTTGATTTTGTTGCGCGCGTATTGTTTGGTGGCCGCTTTATCGAACCAGCCTGACGCCTGACCAATAACAAGTTTCACATGTTGAGTGATAAGCGGCAATCTCAGCGTGAGTTGTTACACGCCACCTCTGCTTTCAAATGCCGGCAAATTCGTAGGCGGCCGGCGCTTTGGTTGTGTTTTGTTCGTTCATATTACCGGCTATGTTGGGGCATTGGATCACACGCAACATGCTCGGTGGGTGATGTGTTCGATGGAGCAGGTACAGTGTTGTCATGTAAGTGTAAGAGAAATAGGGAACAATTTGGGCCCCTTGAGTTGTAATAGATGATTTACTTGAATAGATGGTGTGAAGGATAAATGCTTATGAACTGATTAAAAAATAGTTTTGTAGTCGTCGGCAAATCCAGATTTTTTTTTATGCTGGGTTATTATTGTTGTTGTTACAGCTAAATATTAGACATATGTACACAGGTGAGGCATGTCAGTTGTGATTAACTTGGGGTTAGTGTGACCAGCTGAGTTGAAGGGAAAATCAGGACAGTCGCAAGTAACATCTATGTATATATGACTATGTTTTTATGTGAACCATGATGAAAATAAAGCGTAGTTTCACTCAATGATTTTGGTCGCCGTTATAGCCATTTGACTTTTGCTGGCATTATGGCATTTTCAACCAGCTATAACAAATAAATTATTTTTCAACTGCCGTTTATTATAATGAACCAACCGAATTATTACTTAAAAAAAATTTAAGACACAAAAAATGCCAGTAGATATTCGTAAAAATTATGAAGTGGATCTAACTCTTTATAAGTATGCATTCAGGTACTAGGATCGTCTTAAAACACTAAGACACATTAAACTTCATAGAAACTCCCATCCCGAGATACCACCATTTATATTTAAATATAACCAGCATGGCAAAGCCGCTTGCGAAATTTACAATTTATAAAATTTAAAAGATGACTGTGTCGGTAAAAAAAAATTAAGTGAAACTACCTTCTACCTTCTACCTATAATATTTTTATCATGGTGTGAACACGGTAAAAGGTTTATAAAAGGTCAGCTTTGTAAAAATCAGCGCATTAGGTGGAAAAAGAAAAATCTGTCAGGACACTTCAATTCGACCCTGAAATCAGGACATGTCCTGATAAATCAGTACGCCTGATCACCCTACTTGAGGTCAATGCCATTTGAGGTTTGTCTATAGTGAGCCTGGGCTATGTACATAATACATAAATGATATCAGAAGCGTTCCTATAATATTTTTAGGTTTTCCACAGTCGGAATTACGCTGTCCTGAAACCGTATGCCTTAGTTAAGTTTGAACTCCCGCATAGGGAAAAGTGTTAGGTTTCTTGCAGCTGCAAGTTACTGAGAGGAAATAAATGAAACGCTTAAGGGCGAGGGGAAACTTCAATATGGTATAATATAATTTAACACTACCCACTACCTCCTGGTCTAAGGTTGTAATGCGAGTGTTTGTTCGGTAAAATATGACTTGGTTTTACCCTTTTAGGGTTTGTGACACTCTGGAATCTGTTCTTTACTACGAGTTCAAATACTCACCCAGTTCCCAGTTAAAACTAACGTTACACCATATTTGTTACCCATTTTTGAAGGTTTACTTCTGCAGCACAGCAATTTTAGGGCATCACGAAAACTATTATTACCAACCGTTAGTATTCGCATGTGCTACTAAAAAATCAAAAAATTTCGTATTAAAATATCCCCCAAAAAGCAAATTGCAGATATAATAAATTTCTATATTTTATATATCCTGAGTCATATATAGGAATATCTAAAATACCTTGTAAAGTAACTATGTATGTACATTAGGGTGGTCAAGAATACACTGGAAAATAGACTTTTGTATCTTTTTTGCGTTGACCTCCCAGAATTTTTGAAACAGGAAAATAAGGGGACCCGTTTTATTATTTTGAAACCGGTTAATATTTAACCGTGTCGTCGGGCTTGTAAAATAGTTAAAAATAAATATTTATTTTATCGAATAAAAATATTTCCCCTCAAAAATCGTTATTTAATAGAACTATGACCTACCACTTTTTAAAAAAGTGCATTAAAAATTAAAAACTAAGCGTTGACTTTTTCTTAAAATTTCAGAATTTTACTTGCTTTATTCAAATAAACTTAAGTAAGATGATTGTTACGAAAACATAAAATAACTAATTTTAGTAAATTAGATTATCGGTCAAGAAAAAGTAGTTACTAAAATTTTAGCGTTAATCGTTTTTTTTTTTGTATGAAGATTTCTGAACAATAATGTTTTTATTCAACTAAAAAATGGTTACTTTCAACCATTTTATACAAATTACATATCGTCACTTAAGGATGAAATGTAGTTTCGTATTACCTGCCATTC
>NW_023458561.1:65297185-65303547 GCF_013731165.1 Rhagoletis pomonella | reverse complement strand
TATGTGCATAATTCGTGCTGGCGCTGAAGCTTGATATACTCTCGCACTTCTGTACTTCTACTTCTGTGTGCAGATTAAAATTGCGAGAGGGAGCGAGCAAAAAAATGAAATCCTTGAAACCACTTGCAACCCACTTGAAATTTTTAATTTTTCCCCACAAAAGCCGCACTCGACGCAACAGCCGCGACCACAACGCAAGCGACAGCGACACAACAGCGTAGATATGCAATGCTGGCGGAGTAAAATATGAAGACGGAAGCGGAGGTGGAGGCATAGCTTACTATTTATGAGTGCGCATGGGCGCGGTAGGGCGTCTGAGGCGCTGGCAGTCAGCGGAGACGACACTAACCGCAATGTTGTGATGCGGCTGTCATTGCTGCAACATTGCGATGTGCAACGACAGCGAAATTTCTGTGGTGCAACGTGCAGCGCTCGGTGTTGCCTGGCGCAGTTTTGCGCAGAGGCGTTGCCGTTCGACTGCATGGAATTGCATACCAAGAAAATGTCTACATATATATATTTGCACAAAAACACTCTTCGCAAAGCGCTGCATGCACCTACGTGAAAGTGTGTGTGTGTGTATGTGTGTGACTGCATATGGATTTTCATATACAAAATGGCAAAGTATTAACTCAGATAGAGCTATGGGAAAAACAGCAAGAGCAACAGCACCAACCAACTACGAACAATAAGCAACCGCCAAGTGGAAGTGGTTGTTGTACTCGTAGATACACCCAGAAAAAGGTTTAGTTATAATAACCAAGATTTGGTTATAGTGATCAAGTGGCATAGTTGGATATGGCGAAATAAATATATAGTTCACGAAAGTCTGCAATTTACTTAAGACTTCTAGTTGGGACAAATGTATATTTGTTAATAATTACAAAACGACTACCTTGATTGGACAATATTGTTAGTTGAATAAAATCATTGTTGAGAAAATATAAACAATGCTTTGGTTGATACAAGTTTTCAATTAATTTTGTGAACTTGCTGTAGACTTGAATCAGCTAACCGTTTATTATTAGGAAAAAAGTTTCAGTTTGACACAAATAAAAATTTACTCGATGTTTGTTGTGTTTACTTTCTTCTTTTATTTGCATATATTAAGCATAAAAATACGTACATATTTACATAAGTTAGTTACTAAAGTAAATAATACATATGTATATGTTGGTAAGAATTTCCTAAAAAACAACGATGAAACAGGAACAGTCGTGCGAAAACCCAGGTCAATATCTGCTGGACGTATACTGCTTTGCTTTTTCCTTAGCTAAATAGACACTTTCAAATTATAATTCACATGAATTATATATCCACTGAAAAACCCCGGTTGGCATCAAACTTTATATTTTTAATTAAACTTTAAACTATGCGCGCACCGAAACAACTCGCGATGATAGCAAAACTGAAACTGAGAAAAACAAGTATGGGCATGTCATAGCACACATGGCGCAGCGATCGACATGCCATAGCTTACTGAGCGCTCTGGGGCCACATGCGTGTTTCACCCATATACGAAAGCGGTAGCGGAGCAATGATTTCCACGCACAATGCAATGGTCGGCATACTAGCGCATTCAAACGATTCAATAAGTGGGACTGTGTGCATTGCTCAGCTGGCGCTCTTCGTATGTGCTCAGAGAGCGCTCAGCATTCTTTAGGGGTGGCTCACAAGCATGAATATGTTCCACTCTCAAAACAAATCGTGGTTGCCTCAACTAAGATTTGGTAACTATGACTAAACCACGTGTTGAAAGAAAGCTTATCTGCATTAGCAGAGCTTAATAACATCCTTTTATGAACCATACGTTAAGTTGAATGGAATTTGTAGAAATATGCTTCAAAGAAATATTTATTAGTATTAACCAAACCCTTCAACTAAATTAACGATTTGTTACAACCTAGATGAATATTAGAAGCTTTAATATATTTAGTTATAATTACCAATCGATGGTAATAGTTTCCAACCCTTGGTAACAGTTCCCAAATATTGTCAAAATTCGGGAACTAAATATCTTTAGTTCTCGAAACTAATCCTTTTTCTCAGTGTATGTTGTATCTTTTACATTTGCACTGGTTGTAGGCGTAGCAACAAAGCAACATGCAACATGAAAAAAATGCATAACTATTCGCAGATATTAAACTGAGCCGCTCGTAGTATGCGAAAATAAAACATGGCTTGTTGGCGTTGAAATACATTCATTTCTTGTGCTCATTTTGCATTTGTGAACTTTATTAATAAAGACGCAAACATTATGCACACACACTTAGCAACAGCACGTATGCATGTATATACATTAGACTCCATCACAAAAACAAAGTTGCGCAATTCCGCCGGGATTACAAAATATATTATATGTGAAGGCATTCACCAAAATATTTCGGAAAAATATTAAGATTTACGTGAGCTGGACTGATTTGAAAATACCTTCAAAAATTAAGTTTTTAATGAATGAAAATAGTTTCTTAAAGAACTTTTTTAAAATAATATCCGCAGATGACAAAACGGTTTAAGCTTAAAAAATCTGCATTAAAATATTTAAAAATCTTTTCAATGGAATCGTAATAATAAGATATTTGATGCTGATTTTTTCAACTTTTTTCAAAGATTGATTTACGAAAAACTTGAATAACTGGGGCCAAAAATATTCCGGTTTAGACTTATGGGGTATCAGTAGAAAGGTGTTTCCCACTGTTTTTATTTCTGTGCAAAAAAACTCAATCACGTCCCAATTTTTTCAAATACCAACACATCCTTTGAATGAGTTTATTAGCAAAAGAATAAAAATGGGTGAGAAAATACCATTCCAATAAAATTCCGAAAACATCCTATGAAATTCCGAAATATTTTGGTGGAAACCTTAAAATATAACAGATTTTATAATTCCAATGGAAACACAATACCGATATTTTTCTGTATGGGCAGTGATGAAGTCTAATATACATACATACATACGTATGTGTACGTTTATATGTGCATATTCGTTGTGGAAGTCAGTAATCACTTATGTATGCACTGGTATTATATGTATTATTACTGGCTGCAATTGCAAGACGAGTAGCGTGAATAAAGTGAACGCTTACATTCGTAAACATGCAATAAACATTTTACATATCTCTTTAAATAACCGCATACGCCAGTGCTGAAAATATAACATTTTAAACTGTTTTCTAAATCTGTGGAAATTGTATTAAATTTTAGTAAAACTGGCAGACAACTAACCTAACTTGGATCGATGGGGTCAACCACATTGATTATAAGATGACAAAAAGAAATTAATATATTTATATATTCGTTAAGAATAGAGTAAAATAATATTCCAAGCCAATATTTAATTACTTTTAAAAAATATGACTTCTAATAGCGTTTTCTCTTCTCAAAATAACAGTGAATTTGTTCTGCCCTGCGAAAGCCCGTCAAGTTTTCGTGTTCTTTTCTCAAACTCTTCGCAGGCATATTTTGTACTCGTGATTTAAAAATATTGCACTCTGATAATGTTGCCATATAAGGTGAATATTTTCTAGAAAAAAGAAAAAAATACATCAGTTAAGGCGTGCGATTAACGTGTTTTCTGACTAAATATGTATGGTGCTACGGGGCGTATGCGTTACATACACAACAGGTTTATGAGCACGAGTTGTTATTTTGACTCTTCTAGTACATATATCTTTTTTAAGTTTTCATTAAAATGCAATCTCGCGATGGAATCTTGTTTTTTATGCAAAACTTAAGATAAGGCATTTTCAAAGATAAGTGTGCTCCTTTTTCCACGAAAATCGCATTTTTATCGAAAATTGTAACAGCTCGTGAGATTTGCTCGTGTATACATATGTATCCTTCGAGATTTTTTGCTTGCGATGCAACGACTCGTAGAACGCCTTACCGTTTCAGTGGAAATTATCAGGATTATGTTTCTTCTCAAAATCAACATATTAAAATTGTAACGATATTCCATGTATACATCTTAAGCATTAAAAAAAAGTGTCTCCAATAATATGCTTAGGTTTGTTAATAATACGCAAAGATTTATATTTGCACTGCACCTATGTAGTATGTATATACAGTGACTTAAACAAATCACCACGTTTTGATTTATTTTACTTTTTTTTTTTTTTGTTATTTTTCATATAAATCACAGTTTCAAACTTTATACAAAATTTTGGAAAATTCAAAAAATTTTCTTCAAAACTTCAAATTTTCGTTCCGAATCTTTAGAATATTTATGGGTATACCGTTTTATAGAACATACAATTTTCTTCTAAGCAAGTGAAAGTTTAAAACGGCTAAAAAATCCCGTTGATTTTTGAGAATTTTTTTTGTGACGGATTTTTGCCCTTTTTCCATGTAAGCATAAACCGTTAGCAACAAAATTTAAAACCATCAACACCAGTTTTTGCAAATTGCACTTGTTATATTAAAAAAACCGAAAAAGTAGTCTCAAAAAAATAAAAATAAATAATCTCAAAAATAAACCCGATTTTTTAGCTGATTAAAACTTGCACTTCATTTGACTTAAATTATGTGGGCTATAAAACCGCATACCCAAAACTGTTCTAAAGATTCAGAATCAAAATTTTGAAATTTTTATGAAAATTTGTTGAATTTTCCTAAATTTTGTTTAAGGTTTGGGACTGTGATTTATATGGGTTTGTTTAAAACCTGTACGGTATTTTGATAGAAAAATACCAACAAAAAATTTACCTCGAAAACCATTACGAATATTTAAAATAAATCCACACGTGGTGATTTGTTTGAGTCACTGTACTTAAATACGCTCAAGAGTTCGCAAAATTGCATGCTCCAAAAATCAGTTTGACTACCCATTCAACGATTTCTATAGAAAATGCGAGCAAAATTTATTATTGCAAGAGATTTCATTTTCAATACTTTGCACTATCTGCTTGAGTGTGAATTTGCGTTGGTGATAAATTAGCGTGAAAAGCGTGTCACAGCACTTAAGGCGACTGGCTGGGCACAACGCCAGCTACGAGTTGCATTCATAATTTGCTTTTAAAATTAAAACTCATTTAATTAGAAAGAACACAGCTGTCATAAACTGATTTAGTTAAATCAGATGACGATGAGACAAGATGAGCTGAGCTGAGCTGAGCTGAACTGATCTAAGCAAAAAACGAAGCCAGCAGTTGCGCTTACTGCCTCTTATGTATATGTGCATATATATGTACATCTATGCGGCGGACACGGATTGTGAAAAGATATGAACTGCTGCCGTTTAAATGTTTCCTTAGTTACATCTTCTTTCATTATTCGCTAAGACCAGCGACAACACGTTTTAGCGAATTTTAGATTTCTTCAACGCAACTTTTCGCACTTAGTTGAACATGGCTGGGCATACAGTGGGAGTTGCTTTAATTATGGCACACTATTGGTTGACCTACTCAGATGTCGTGGCTTATTCAAATGGTATTTATGTACTCTCGTATATTCATAGATATACATACGAATAAACGCCTTCTTCCCTTACCTACTTATAATTACGTTTTTCTTGGTCCCGGTGTTTTATCCGAGAAATAGCGAGGAGGCAGATAAAAAAAATCGAAACTAATTGCTGGCAGACTAGCAAACCCTGTTACGGAAAACCAACTATGTTAATACGAATGTATGTATGTATGTATGTTCAAACAACCGCCGACATGGCGTATACGTAACCATGGCAAAAAGTAAGCAGAACAAACGGCGCCTTAGCGCTGCTAAGCTTAGCGCAGATACGATATATTTTTACACAAATATGTACATACATACATTGCCTTACGTAGTAGCACAATAATAACTGCAGCTAGTAATAAATAAATATAGCTGTGAGATACTTACAGGTCTATTCTGCACGCTACCGAAGATTTTGTAACCGGAAAATCTTATTACCAATAAATGTTACCACTGTTACTGTCACCGCGATTCTAGGTACGTTGATAATACAGTTAAAATATTCAGCAATTCAGCTATGAAGAACGGGTAACAAAATTTACTTGTTACAATAGTACACAGAAAACGAAAAGGTTTTGAGCAGCGCAGAATAGACAGCAGCGAGTTGGTGGAGGAAAATTGAATATCAAATGCGGGGACGATGTGGCATCCAACAGAAAAATTTACATCAGTTATGCTGTAATAATTACTTGTACGTTACTTTTCATTGTTTTTAATATATCGAGGGTTCTCTGCAAAAAAGGCAGAGCTTCTGTTATGCGTCTTATGTCTCTAATAATTGTCTAATCTATGTCTTATCCTTACTAAAGTAAGTACTAAAGATTATTAAGATATGTCGAAAGCATTAGGCATCGATTAGGTGCAGATTAGAGATATTATAATACACTTATTATTATAAAGGGCTTTGCGTTTTT
>NW_023458561.1:65274313-65297085 GCF_013731165.1 Rhagoletis pomonella | reverse complement strand
ATTATTTTCACTGATTTACCGATTTTTTGCGAAATTTAAAAAAAAAATATAAGTGTGACAGTTTATTTCATTTTAGAAAATTTTGCAAGAAATCAGATGAGATCTTTACGAATTCTTTAAAATTTCTCTACAATTCAGAATACTCTGAAAAAATGATTTGCAGGGTATAGATTCAACTAACACTTTGTTTTCCAAGTAATCTATTGTACAGTTCAGGTCACGAGAGGGTGGAGTCATCAACGAAATGGTAGGTGAAGCATATGTTGTGTGGTGTGGCACAAAGCTTTTGCTGGTTTATTTAAAGCCTTTGGCAAAATATATGCGACCTTAACTACAGGTTTCGCAGCGGTAGATGATTTGTTCTGCGTTTCAGCCTCTGATGTTTTATGCGAAATGGCTGCTGCTTTTGTTGAAGTCTGTGGTAGAGTACTAATTTTACTACTTTGTGATGGCCATGGCTTTTTCAGGGCTGTAATTATGGATGCAATCTGATTTTTCTTAACGGACGGTACAGCACCCTTTTTAAGGTAGCGCCATCTTCCGAATCCTGTAAAATAATTTCAATTAATCAAAGCATAATAGTTTATTAAAAATTGAGAAATGTTCCGAATGCTGTCTGCTAGTTCGAGGCTATGGAGGCTGGTACAAAAAAAAAAAAGAAGGGGTGTGCCACCAGCTTGAAAGAGGAAAGACCAAAGAATTCAATGGGATGCTTCACTTTCTTCTCCGACTACAGGGTTCCTCGAACAAACAGATACTTTTCGGAACTCAACCCCCAAAATTTACATACCCATTTCAACTTTTAAGCTTCCTTCATAATCATCTAGCAGAAAATGTTCACTACAAACTTTTGCATTTCTGCCGACTGCTTGGCCGCAAAAGTCCGCCCATTTTTGGAACAACTCTTGGTTGTTTGGGAATTTATGAAAATTTATTGTACTGTCTTTGATAGAGCTCTTGCAATATAGTACAGCGCACTTCATATTAATAGATGCGTATCAGTTTTTTACCACCGCCGAATAAAGAAAAAATGGATGCGCTCTGTCTGCGAATGCCGTAAACAAAAATCCGATTGCTTTTCCTAAAGTAAGATGCCTTTGAGAAGTTTATGTCACTTTCGAATATATAAATTCTTCGAGAGGTGTTATGATTCCACCAAGATAAGCTCCAATATCAAGAAATCCAACAATTGCAGTGATAAATAAAAGCTTATAAAAATAACAAGAACGATTGAAACAACACAAACGACGAACAGACTAAATATGGCAAAGTCGACGTCGACTTTCGACCAAAATCGACTTTTTACTCCTGAATTTTATATTATGTTCAGACCGATAACGAAAACACTTTGAAAACGAGTTTAGGCATTTTGGGCTGAATACAAGATTGCGCATTCCCGCAGAATGACGTTTGTGGCAACGGGTAAACAAAGAATATGGCGAAGAACAATGAGTTGACAGTTGTGAATTTGCAATGAGAAAACGTGTTTTCTTCACAATTCACCAATTTTTCAAGCCATCTTATAGCAAATTAAGCACAACGTTAACAAAAATTATACAACCACTCTTGAAATGTGTTCAGAAGAATAGAAAGAATTTTGTGTTTGTATTGCAGGTGCCGGAAAAGTGATAATATCTTGTCGCAGCGCATGTTTTCCTACAGAAAGTGGTCGATGCTTGCTTACCTCCGATTTTAATTTGTAATTTGTGGTATTTCAACGTTTTCAACTTAACAGTCGTGTTTAAAAGTGGTGCTTTCAATTGTATGTGGGCTGGTGTTGCTGTTTGAGAACTGTGAAGCTGTGGAAGCTTTTGACAAATCTCCAAAGGACCAAAAGGAAAAATCAACTAAGTTGCCGCCTTGTAAATCATGCACTGTGCTTGTGGAATCATCTAATTTGGTGAGTGCGTGGCAGTAATAACAAATTTGTGTCGTATTAATATAAACTTTGCTTACAGGGTTTGGAAAAAATAAGTCGCGGCAGGCATGCCGGTTCATTACACCATGGTTGATACTGGTTGTTGGTGTTTTCGTCGAGATTTTGCATACAGTTTTGCTACACAAAAACAAAACCAAAATACTTTTCTTTCATTTTCTTTGCATTTACATCCATGAACGAAAGACACAAGATCACGCGGGAAGGAAAGAACGAAAAAGTTATTTACTGGCTGCCGAAATCTCGACGCCATCTTTGTTGTAAGAAGTAAACAACGAAGAGAACGGAGAAAACCGCGAAATTGTTGAACGCATGAAAAATCATTTTTATTATGCAAATTCTTCTATAAATCATGCCGTTGTGTTAAATTATTCTTTATCTTATGTGTACACACGTTGTCACTGTTGAAGTTATGTTATATTATAGTTAATGTACTTTGCCACTTTATACTTGTATGTAATAGATCAGTTATTCATTTGTTATACTATTGAAATTTTCTATATCTGTCTTAATATTTTTTCATTCGAAACATTCAATTCCAATAAACAGCACTTCCTTGTACATACATTTTTCAATAACTTACAAAAGGTTATGGGCCCAGCTTGCGGAATGGATGCTTCAAGAATCCGAATATTGGCTAGTGAAGCAGATTGGCCAATATGGAAACGCAAGATAAGAGACTTGCTCGACCACCACGAAGGATGTTTGGATGCTATCGATGGGAAGCTTACAAAGCCAGAGTCATTACCTGATAGACCAACTGATGCCGAGTTAAAAGCACATAAAATTAAAGAAGATTTTTATCGGAAAGCAAATAGCTATGCTAAAATGATGTTGAAAAGTTCGATCACAGATGCTGTTTACCAGAAGGTCATGGATAAAGAGACGGCTCATGACACTTGGAAGGCGTTAAAGGAACAATTTGAAGCAACTTCAAGAGACCAGCTGTTCAAGATTTGCACTGATTTCTTCGCATTCAATTGGGATCAAAACCAAGATGTATCTACCCATGTTGCAATACTACGAGGGCGGTGGAACGAGCTCAACAATGGTTTAAAAGCGAAAGGTGAAAATCCTCTCCCAGATTTGATTCTTTTGTGCAAAACACTCAACATTTTGCCACTTAAATTTGAATCATTTCGGTCGAGCTGGATGCTTTTGTCAAAAGATGATGACAAGACTTTCGACGAGCTGAGTATACAACTAAGTGTTTTTGAGCGAAATTTCAAGAGGCCGAATGATATTCCCGAGGAGGAGGCATTATATTCAAAAAGCAGCAGGGCAGTTGGGCACAAGTCTAAGCAGAAGAAAGAAAGCAGCTGTCATTATTGCAAAAGGAAGGCCATTGGATACGAGACTGTAAAAAGTGGATAGCAGACGGTCGACCATCGAAATATAAACAGAGTCATGAGGTGCAAAGTCTTGAAAAGAATATAAATGTTTCGCTGGTTAGTGTTTCGACTGAGTTGTATCCAGTAGATGTAAGCAGAATCACGTGGTGGGTGAACAATGGTGCAACAAAGCATGTGACTAACTGCAAAGATTTTCTTTTGGATTATACTGCGTTTAATGGTGGTGTACAGGTCAATAGTAGAACCGCACTTTATATACTGCCCCACGATTTTCTTCCTAGCGGGGGACTCCCATGTAGATAAGCTGCAAAAAATGCAAAGCCGGGCGATGAGATTCATCCTCAACAAACCGTATGACACACCAACAAGATGTATGCTTGAAACCTTGAATTGGTTAAGCGTGAAGCAACAAGTTTTTTACCACGCTATGAAATTTGTGTACAATATTAAGAAGGGCAACCTGCCGGATTATCTTAGCGATAATCTCCGATATATAAATGAGACGCATACATATTTGTTGAGAGAGAATAACAGCTGCAGACTCCCGAAGTATAGAACAGAAGTGGAGAAAAAAAATAATTTCTATACAGGCTTAAAGTGCTTCAATGAATTACCAGAGGCTATAAATAATTGTGATACTATCACTCTTTTCAAGCGGCTGCTATTTGACTATTGTAGAACGCAGCCTGCAAGATAGTGATGTATCAACATAGCGTGGATTGGAAACTAGGCCTTTCCAACCACCAAGATATCGAGACTGGGCGGATCGGAAACTCGGCCTTTCCGACTACCTAGACCCTTAGATAATAAACAATAAACGAGCGGATTGGAAACTAGGCCTTTCCAACCGTCAACCGTCACGAAAGCGCGACTGGGTGGATCGGAAACTCGGCCTTTCTGACCACGCAGGAGATATCAATAAATGGAGTAACCCAAAAAGAATAGCGCGGATTGGAAACTCGGCCTTTCCAACCGTCTACATAACTTCCAGAAAATTGCATGCGTTTAGATTGACATAAAATAATTGCAGTGATAAAGAAATAATGTTATTTAAAAATTTCTGTAGAGCATTTTGTATTTTGTATTTAATATTTAATATTTACATTTTAAATCTAAAATCTAATTATAAGAATGTTAAATCTTTGTTGCAATATAAGTCTAACAGACTGTAAAAAATAAATAAATAAATAAAGCAGCTGGAAAGGAATGTCTTAAGGCGCTTGGCAAAGGGTCAATCGAGATGCTGTCAAAGATTAATGGTGGAACGCTGAAATTGACGTTAACAAATGTCTGGTATGTTCCAGAAATCAACAGAAGTCTATTCTCTGTATTGGCTGCACAGGACCAAAATCCTGATAGTGAATTTTGGTCAACAAATGTTAAATGCTGGTTAAAAGTGAACGGCAATTTTGTAATGCGTGGCTATCGAGAGGCTAATGGATCATTATTCCAAGCTGATATGAAACCAATTGTACCGGATGAGACGCATGCTAGTATAGTAGATACTGATGATTCATTGCTGCAGCTGTATCATGAACGTTGGGGGCATCAAGATAAGCGGCATGTTAAAAAGTTACTTCAAAAAGAACTGGGAATAAACGTTAAAAATAACAATAATTTGTGCGAATCTTGTGTGTTTGGAAAGGCACATCGTTTACCTTTTGGCAACAGGATGAAAGCTATGAAACCAGGAGAATTGATGTCGGCTGATGTATGTGGTCCATTTCCAAACTCATTCAAGAAAAACAGATATTATGTAGTTTTTAAAGATTCGTTTACAAAGTTTCGATACTGCTATATCATCAAGAATAAATCAGTAGTTAAAGATTCACTGGAAACTATGCTTGCGCATGCTAAACAACAAGATATTTTAGTAAAAGAATTGCTAAGTGACAATGGAGGAGAATTTAACAACTCGGAAGTAAAAGAGGTCTTAAAAAAACATGGTATAACACAAAGATTGACAGCGCCATACACACCAGAGCAGAATGGATCCAGTGAGAGGGAAAATGGTACCATTGTGGAGATGGCAAGAACTTTTATGTACTCAAATTCTAATATAAAGTTTTCTGAAGCGATTTGGGCAGAATTTGTAACAGCGGCGGTTTACATACTTAATCGCACTGGGAAGTCATCTGTTGAAGATGTAAGTCCTTATGAACTGTGGATGACAAAAAAGATGAACGTTACCGCATTTATATTCCCGAAGAAAATTTAATTACTCTTTCACGAGATGTCAAATTTATCGAAAATATGAAGGAAGTAAAATTACCTTTAACTGATGCTTGTCAAGAGGAAGAAGTTCAAAATCCAGAGGAGCACGAAAGGGATCTTACAGAAGAAAAAGACAAAAGCGTTCAAGATAATCAAACAAGAAATTCGGAAGATTCTCAGAAAGAGGAATCTACGAATAATAATCATGTGCGAAGAAAACGCATGAGGGAAGAAAGCAGCGATGAAAGCGACGAAAACGAGAAGGAAAGTGTACAAATAGGACCAAATTTGAGAAACCGTCAAAATATCAAGAGATCAAAAAACCTGGAAGATTTCGTTATGGAGGCTGAAGAATATGTCAATGGCTTGCAAATACCAGAAAGTTATGAAGAAGCAATAACAAGTAACGAGAAACGTGAATGAAAATTTGGTATGGGTAAGGAGATGAAATCGTTACAAGAAAACAAAACTTGGAAACTGGCAGACTTACCAAAGCAGGCTAAAGCACTGCCATGTAAATGGGTATACAGACTTAAAACGAACTCTGATGGAAGCATTGACAAATTTAAAGCAAGATTGGTTATTAAGGGCTATAATCAGCGTTATGGGATTGACTACGATCAAACTTTCAGTCCAGTAGCCAAGATGGCATCAATTCGGGCAGTTCTCAGCATAGCAGCAATTGAGAAGATGATAATAAAACAATTTGATGTCTCTACGGCTTTTCTTTATGGTGAATTGGAGGAAACTATCTATATGAATCAACCAGAAGGTTTTTCTGACGGAACAGACAAGGTATGTCAGTTAAAGCGCAGCCTTTATGGGTTGAAGCAGGCACCAAGGTGCTGGAATAAGCGAGTAGGTGGATTTCTCACAAAGTTAAAATTTAGAGTGAGTGAAGCTGATCCTTGCCTCTATATTCGAGAAGAAAATGGAAAGAAAATTATACTCGTTTTATATGTAGATGATGGCTTAGTAGCTGGAACTGATGGAAAAGATATAGAAATCTTTTTAAATGAACTTAGCAAGGCGTTTAAAATAGTTTCAAAAGAAGCTAATTACTTTTTAGGTTTAGAAATTCAACAAGAGAAGGGTTTTGTACGAATTTGTCAGAAATCTTATGCCAAGAAAATTCTGGAGCGTTTTAA
Organism: Rhagoletis pomonella; assembly: GCF_013731165.1. Lineage (NCBI taxonomy): Eukaryota > Metazoa > Arthropoda > Insecta > Diptera > Tephritidae > Rhagoletis > Rhagoletis pomonella. The sequence continues at coordinate 65,290,435 of NW_023458561.1, read as the reverse complement.
TTTTCAAAATTGCAAGCCTGTATCAACACCAATTTTAAGCAATTCAACTTCAGAACCAGGGAAAGGGGAAAATCAAAAATTTCCGTGTAGACAAGCTGTTGGAGCTGTAATGTACTTAATGTTGGGAACAAGACCAGATTTGGCATACAGTGTTGGATTTCTATCAAGAAATTTGGAGAATCCTACTGAGGAAGATATTATAAGAGTCAAAAGGGTTTTTCGCTATATTGCTGGCACAATGAATATGGGAATAATTTATCGCAACAGCATAGACAGTGGCATTTTGAAGTGCTACAGCGATGCAGATTTTGGAGGTTGTATTACAACTGGTCGTTCTACTTCAGGTGTTCTAATTACTCATGCCGGAGGTGCAATATCATGGTTGAGTCAACGCCAGGCCATGGTAGCAACGTCGACAACTGAAGCGGAAATTGTGGCTGCCAATGAAGCTACGAAGGAGATAATATGGATTAAACGACTGTTTTTAGAAATAACCGTTTTGAAAGAATTGCCAATACTACAAGTTGATAACTCAGCAGTCAAGCTTGCTCAAAATCCGGAGTTTCACCGCAGGACCAAGCATATTGTTATTAAGCATTTCTTTATTCGCGAGAAAATCAACGATCAAGTAATAGGAATTCAACTTATTTCAACACAAGATCAATTGGCAGACATCATGACCAAACCCTTGACAGCAGTAAGAATCAAGTTTTTGTGTGACAAAATGGGTTTAAATAAACTATAAATAACAAGGGAAAGTGTTGAAGTTATGTTATATTATAGTTAATGTACTTTGCCACTTTATACTTGTATGTAATAGATCAGTTATTCATTTGTTATACTATTAAAATTTTCTATATCTGTCTTAATATTTTTTCATTCGAAACATACAATTCCAATAAACAGCACTTCCTTGTGCATACATTTTTCAATAAGTTACAAAAGTCACAAGCGAAAATGAAGAAAAGTGCAGTAAAAAGCCACCACCAAATTGTAAACAACGAAGAAATGTAAACAAACGGCTAATGTCAAAATCGTTCAACTTTTTTCCTAAATACGATTCTAACGGGCTAGTCTCCTGCCCGCGTGATCTTGTCTTTTTGGTTCATGTTTACAACCTCTTACTTTCATTTGGGGTGTTCACAGTTCGTTCCAAATAGTGTCTCAAATAGCCCGAACACAATGAAAACGACGAGCTACAAACCACAGCTGTCAAATTATTTTAACACGTACTCTTATGTAGATAATTATTTTGGCGACGACCGGGCTACGCGACGGCTGTGGTTGTGGCCAGATTAGATCTATTTCTATTTTTCTGGCGACAGATAAGGTTCTTCCTCTTCTTTTATGTCAAACTCATACAAATTCATGATGTCGCTGCCGCGTTCAAAGAAATCATGTCGCCATCGACATAGCGTTTAGATAATGAAGATAACAAATTGGAAGCTGTGGTCTGTAGCTCGTCGTTTTCAATGTGTTCAGAACTAAAATGTAGACGTCTACATTTTAAGACGTTTTCTAACCTTAAAATCTGTGGTGTTGTTGTTTCCCATACAAAATTGGAAAACGACGCCGTCTACAATTTGTCACACTCAAAGGTATGTTTTTTACGCGTCTACATTTTGCAACCTCGCAGCAGGGTTGCATTATGGCAATACTAATCGCATTTTTTTTATTTATTGGGCACGTTTTCTGTATTTGCATTTAATTTGAGCGCAATTTCTGATGGAAAGAAACAAATCAATGCAAAGAAATAACAAATATTAGGAATTGGTAATTAAGTTAAATAATTAAAATTTTTAGAAACAAAATCGAAAGGCGACATATAAAAAAGCACGCAAAGAAGAAATGTCTGGCAACACCAGCAAAGTTTTGAGACGATTTTGCGACGACTGCTAAAAAGGGGTGCTCACAGTTTGATGCTAAAGATGTCTCAAAATGTAGACGTCTACATTTTCAGACACAATTTGGAACGAACTGTGAACACCCCAATTGTTATTTTAGTTCCCTGCAAAAATCGTGGGGCCATGTAGTCTATTTGTGGTGGATTGGAGTACTTACAAAAGTGTTCCTCTGTCATGCTGTAGCGGACCAATTCGTGTCTCTGCGCCAGCTTATTGTTTGTTATCCGATAACTGCTCGTGTTTTAACGAAATGTGATTGAAGTTGAGCATTTGAAACACATTTGCATGTTTGGCTGTAGCTGAACGTGTAGAGATGCTCGCTGTTAGTTCTTAGCTCCCAGCATGTTCGGGTTCGTATGCCGTCAGAGGCAACATGTAATTTTTAATTTTTGTCTTAGTTTTTATTAATTTCGAAAAAGTATTTGAGAAGTGAAGAACCAAAGCGTGTACAAACGAAAAAATATAACAGCAATGCCATTGTTAATATGTTGGAGTAGTTTTGTGTTACTCTGATGTAATGCAGGGATGGAGTATATGGTCCTGCCCTAGGACATCGCAATGTTAATTGGACCATATTTTTTATATGAATTGTGGTTAATTTTCGAGTACTCCTTGGTCCTTATACCATGTCCCCACCAAAGAGTTGACCATCTTAAATCGAACTTAACCACATCACTAACACGATTGAGAGAATGCAAAGGTTGCGCCGATCTCGGACCGCTATTCCTCTCTTAACGAATTTGACAGAATCGTGGTTTGCATGACGTCACACTTGTGCAACTTGTTTACGTTTTCCTTGCAACATTTTTTCTTCTTCTTCCATTCTTACTCACGTTTTGGCATTTCTCTCTCGCAATTGCACCAGTGTGACGTCCCACAAAAGTTATTCTCAAAAATCCTCTCTGATCGGCGCAATCTTGTATTCTATCATTCTTGCATCACTAACTATTGCTGTCCACACTGCGGTTTGAGGTTTATAAAACAGTACAAATGTAAATAACAGTGGTCGGACGTCCAAAACTCGATTCAGGACTAAATCGCTGCAGAAGTCGGAGCAAAAACAAATTTTCGGTACTAGATTGAATTTTTTATTTTCGTTTCTGACATTAATTGTTTGACTTAAATATTTTCTATTCATGCAAAAATTAAAACTCGAGGGCATGTAAGGATAATATGTTACATATTTATGTAATTTTTGGCATTTTCTATAAAGTAGAACGTATCTTATAACGTATAACACTTAATTTTTTAAAGTGCAATAGGATCTAAACCTTCTCGACTTTATATAAATTTCATTCTACATATATTTTTTAACAACTTAAGTAAAGTTCTGCATCCGCCAATTTCTACAGCCATATATCAAAAATTTCCGAAGTTACTTTATTGACACATTGCTATGAGCGAGTTACTTTTTAACAGTGAGATTTGGCTAACTTTCACTGAAACTGGTGGTGAACACTCAAAAACGGTCCCAAAAGGGGCATAACATAACTAAAAAAATTGAGTAGATTTGAAGTCAAGCGGAGAGAGGACTAGATTTCAAATTTTTTCAAAAAGAGGAGTAAATCTAATCTGATCTTATGGAAGTCCAAACACAAGTAGGGAACGAATTTTTTACATTTTAACGCTAATGACCCACAGATGGCGGGAAAACACAGGGTTGTATCAAACTTTCGACGTGGTTTCGACTTGGTTAGCTTTTAACCATCTCAGTGAAATGGTTAAGTGCTGTCATTTTTATATGGCGAAACTACGCTAAATCAAGTGGGTTATCGGGATAACCAACTCAATAGCCATAACTACGTTTTTAGCTCCGGTGAGGCAGACCAATTTACAATAAAACCGAAAGGGCGTACTAAAGATGATAAAATATGACTTAATAATAATAATAATAGATTGGCGCTTACACATATGTTAGTGTTTGGCCGAGCTTCTCCTCCGATTTGTGCTGTGCGCCTTGATGTTGTCACACAAAGCGGAGGGACCTACAGTTTTACGCCGACTCCGAACGGCGATTGTATTTTTATGAGAAGCTGTTTTTCATGGCAGAAATACACTCGGAGGTTTGCCATTGCCTGCCGAGGGACGACCGCTGTTAAGAAAAAACTTTTTATTATATTTTTTGCGATGGTGCTGTGACCAGGGATTGAACCCAGGCGTTGCGGAGTGGAAGCGCGCACTGCTTACCACTACACCACAGCGGCCGACAATAAAATATGACTTACACTTCGATAAATAATCGAAAAAAACTAATGAAGACACCGTTTGAACGGAGTGGAACGTGAGTTTTTAAGTAGTTTTCAGCAAAACTGGTTTTCGTTTGACAGATTTTACATGGACGAAAACACAAGTTTTAGGTCTAAAACTGGTTTCAGCAACGAAAACATGTTTTCAATGTCGGTCAGAACATGGTATCACTTGTAAGTATGCACAATGCAATTGTTGCTATACACAAAAATTGCCGTGATACCGAAAGCCAGAGACAGCGTTACCGAATTTACTATTTCGTCGTCATTTTGACGTTTTTTTAAAGCTTAATGACGATTTGACGATTTTTCCCCTTTAATGACGATTTTTATTTTAGTTTTTCCACTAAATTACATATGTATGTATGTAAAAAGTTTGTTACAGGAAACCTTAATTCAAAATACAACCGTGCATTTATCTAGTTTTGATGTACAACCGTGCTTTTAGTTATATTAAATTTGTTCTAGAATTGTAGCCAAATAGTTAATTTGCACTACTGACACTGATTTGAAAGAGACAGAAAAGTAGGAGATGGAATTTGTTCAATCAAAATTATCTATCAGTTATTAAATGCCAATGTTACACTAAGGGTCTTCACATCCATTATCGTAGTTTTGGTAATTTGCTAGTTGACACTCGGTAATTGTATAAACTCTGAACCAAAGAACGTAAATCTATATAGATTTACCTTCTTTGGTACTGCTCAGTTTAGCCCAAATTCTAAATTCGCTGCCACTGCCTTCACCGCAGCAAGCTTCGCATGCTGAATTTCACATAAATGAAACGCAGCCAACATCTGTTGATGTCACTGAAGCCTACAAATGTAAACAAACAAAAGGGAATGTCAAAAAAAGCAGTCACTGACAACGCCGTATTGTGTTTGCTACGGCAGTGAGCGCCAGTAGGTGCAATCCCGTATTCCTCGGACCCGGACTAGTAAAACTGTCAAAAATAAAAATTGTGAGCGCCAGTAGGTGCAATCCCGTATTCCTCGGACCCGGACTAGTAAAACTGTCAAAAATAAAAATTCGCTCAGAGCGAGAGAGTAACATTGAAAAGTACGGGATAACTTTCTAGTAAAAAATTGTAACTTCTGTCAACTTCAACATAACTTCCAAATTTTGGTTGTACATTTTTGCGCATTTTGTATGTAAACGCACTCAGCTCACACATGTAAATAACCAAAAATACTTTCAAATTCATTAGAATCCACTTAAAGAAGTAATTAAATACTTTTCAACATGAACTAGCAGAGTGCACTTTTCTTTTGTTTACAATTTGGTTGTCAAACATACTACAGCTGATCGTTTGACACATTTACCAGAATTTACCAGCAAAAAATTCTCAGACTAAAACTGGTAAATTCTGACAGAGAGAGAACCGTATTTACTCTCTTTTTTGTCCTCTCAATAGTCAGAGAACCTGCAGTAGTTCTTCCTGGCTGCTTTTGACTAAATCCCGAAACACGGGAAAAGACTAAGGGCCAGTTTTTCAGTGCACGGTCATGGTTTAAATTAAGTTTAAACGCCCGATCTGGCTGGTTTAAACTAAGATCAGCCAATCGAATGCCAGCCAGCTGTTCAATTTAAACTCAGTTTACTTAATCTAAGTTTAAACTGACACTGAAAAACCGGCCCTAAGAGTACAAATCTACAATAAGCTCTTCAGGCTTTCACCAATAGCTGAATTGTATAGCTGAAAACCTTAAAAGCGCGGAACATCTGAAAAGCTTGTTGAGGAATTGTACTCTAACTGTGCTCAGCTGATGGCTTGATTTTCAAGTTTCCTCACGATTGGAAAAGAAAAACTTATGTCAAGTCGACGTTCAAGTTCTAAAAGTGCGAGTGTATTACGGCCCGCCTCTACAGGAAAAAGTTTTTGCCTACCAACTGTAATTTTTATTGCGTCAAATATATTTTATCAGAGGCAAATATATGTGAATTTCTTATCTTGATAAAGGCATTTATAAGATGGTTTTTTTGCCGGATTTAATCGCTTAAAGAATTTAGAAAATTTTATATTTCACATCCAAGTAAATAATAGCAAATCTTTTAATAGAAAACAGCTCATTTTTTGTTTGAATATAATATGCTGCCGCCACGAGGTTACCGCGCAAATGAAAATGTAGCTGTCAAAGTACCAAATTGCTCGCAATATTTATCAAGATAAGGGTTTTGATATTATTGTGGCCTTCATTGGCAAAATATTGCTGATAACATAACCAAGATAAAAACTTTTGCCTGTGGAGAAAGCAAGTTAGTAAAAAGTGTGAGTTGCTTTCAAGTTCTTGATACGTGTATCCTCCAAATAACCGCACGATGTAGCGTACAAAGGTGGCGCATTCCGTAAACCTCTACTACTGGTTTTGCCAGTTTTGAAAACTTTTTTATTTCGGTGTCTGCTGACTTCTTCCTTCCGTAGATGGTTGCCAGACGTCAGTTTTGCAGTTGGTAAAAAAGTTATAAGTTCCTATTCAAAATATGTTTAAATTATTTGAAATTTACTATCGAATGAGGTTTTTTTGTTGAAAAATAAGTAGTTTATATTTAGCTAGCATCTATTATAGCACGAAAAATTGTAGTTGAAAAGGTAAGTTTATGAAAAGGCATTGATGACTAGCAGCACTGCAGTAAACAACACTGAGGGCTCCAGTAATCGACAAAATTCTGCGTATACAGACAGCGTTTAAGTATAAGTTCTGCGTTCTTGCCTAATTTCATCTTAATTCGCTTTCCAGAAATAATTTCAACTTGCCAGGAGCAAGCAATTTTAATTTATGATGAAAGTGCCGTCAAACCAATCGAGTGTTGCCCTGTCACATGGCAATTCCCAAATTTATGGGACATGCTACTCCCTGGGAGTTAATTATTGGAGGATTTCTTTCTCGGGAAAAACAAACTCCAGGAGAACAAACACCAGGGAGTATTAAGAATTGTAAAAATATTCAGTCCGATTCTGAACAGGAACTTCCTGGGAGTTTTTTCTCTTTTCCCTGAGGATTTCTTAAATTAAACGGCGGAGTCGACCTGTCAACTCCAAAAATTTCGGGGAAAATGCTACTCCCTGGGAGTTAATTATTGGAGGATTTCTTTCTCGGGAGAAACAAATTCCCGGAGAACAAACTCCCCGGAAATATTAAGAATTGGGCAGATTGAATAAAATGTTAAAAACCGTTTGATTATTTTATTCTCTACTAATATGAAGTATTAATGCATTCGACATTTCGTGGCTGTTTTGTGCATATTTTAGTATTTGAAGTAAATTTTTCAAGTAGAATAAACAAAAATGTAAAATACGCACAAAATACGCATATATGTATTTAAATAGTTCATATCAGGAGAATAAATTACAGGCCGTCTTCAGTGCTTGAAAATCACGCTTGCGCGAAGAAGCATGTGAGATCCCGCACTTGTAGACCGCAAAAAGTACGAAGATACTTTTTCTCGCGAACCGAGCGGTTTGCGGGCTCTCGCTGGCTTTCAGCAGTCAGCTATTTTCTCATTCCGTAAAATTCTTTGAAGCAGCGTCACACGGCAAGATTCGATTGGGTTGGCCGCACTTGCAGCAAAAACGAAAATTTCTGGTGCAGCACGAGGAAGTTGAAATTATTTCTCGAAATCATTTTGCGTAATTTCAGTTGCAGTTACATCATGCAATTTTTATTTCCGAAAGTGATTTTTGCAATTCTGCAAAAAGGATTTTTGTGTGTTTACGCGTGCAACTAGACTTTCGCTTTCGCATGTCGGAAGCAAAATCCGTAGAAGCGTTTGCATTTCAATGTTTAACCGCCCCTTAACAGCTACTATAAAAAATTAAAACTGTCGCGTGCAAACGATGTGTAAGTAGAAAGTGATCAAAACACAACCCTGCAGTGAATGTCGACAGTGAAACTTTATCGATTCGCTATTGACTTTGTCACCAGTACTAGTTCCAAGATATGCGACACACAATGTTATTTGCTATAGACATCTCACATGTGCTTGTCATTGCAATTCTCCAGAGGTATTGACTAAGTACTCCCTTTGGGACCATATGGAGACATTGGCACCAGAGATTCTCTACTACCTTTTAATGTTTATTGTCTACACTTTTTTATACCTTTGGGTAATACAATTAATTGAAACACAGATATGTATATTGTTGATAAAAATGTCTTGTAGATAGTTATTTTTAATAAAAAAGGTACTTGGTTTTTGGTATATTTCTTCAAGGCTAGTTAAACCTTTCTTACAATCTAAAAAATAGTATTTGTAGTTTTTATATATTAAGTCTCATCAATTTCTTCAATAAATTCGATTTCCTCGTATTTCTCAGTCTCATTTTCTTCATCATTTCGGTTCTCCTTATTTTTTTGGGTTTTAATGCGGGTTGTTTGCTTGAAGAATTTTTTCTTTTGGCGTTGGAAAGCTGCTCTCAAAGTTGTGTCTGATGATTTGCTGAAGGTCGATATGACATCTGGTTATAAGGAGAAAATACGTTGTTATTAAAAACTAATACACACTGACATAAATCTCCTTCATTTTCAAAAATTTCATTTGCAATTTCAGCAGAAATATTTGCGTCCTTTTCGTTATCACTTTCGGGCATTCGGCCTCTGTTTTTATATAATATGGATTGTTTTCTAATTTGTCTTTTATAATTTCGTTTACTCATACTTATTTATATGTGTATGTGATTTATTAATTATTTACGTTCACCTTTTAATTTCTGAAAAAAATTTGTAAAAATTTTGTTCGCCCGCACTTGCACGCTTAAATAAATATCTGATGGAATAGAAAATGCAAGACGAAGCACAGCTGTTGTGCTTGTTGACAAAGTGTAGACAATATACACACAAAAACGCTACAGTCATTGTCTATAACTATGTTCACATATCAATATTATCTCAAACAAAGCTCGTTTTTTAATCACCCCGTTTACACAGGCAAATCTCAGATTATTAGCCGTCAAATTTGTTGTGCTTGTTATTCACACATCTCAAGGAAAAGTTATGTTTCTTCTCTGTGCCACCGTGATCACGTTTTTCTGCTATAATAAGCAATATAAATATATTTTAACTTAACATTTTATTAAAAATGCCTTTACAAACCTCTTTTACTTGCTAGCGTACATTTTTGTTTACTTTTACATTTGGCGTTTCTCTTCTCTTTCGCAAAAAAATCGATAAAACTAGGATGGACACCGAAAAGTTATCGGTTAAATCTGAGATTATTTTATAATTACAGATTAACAAGGGACGATTTTTATATGGCTAATCTCTTGTTATAATTACAGATTAGGGTGTTAAGCTCGAAAATGAGGATAATCTACTTATATGTGAACCTAGTATATGGCGAGTTCGTACTCCTGCAAAAAGAAACCGTTGTCGATATTTGCACTAGTGCAATTGTCGATATTTGCACTAGTGCAATTGTCGCACTAGTGCAATTGTCGCTGTAAACGTACATGGTGGCTTAGCGTTGGCGGGCCCCGGGCTTACTGCAGGGAAGCGACCGGACTTTATGGATGTTTGTTGTTTGTTTGGAAATTGCATTTTAACAAATTGTTGATAGATTTGAAAATAAAAGCGATTGTACCTCCAAATACCCAGGCAATATGAATAAAAAAACGTTTGCTAACCTAATGAGTATTGAGAAGAAAGCATTTGAAAAGAATGTGGAAAACTATCGAAGGTTGCTGTTAAACGATGAAAACGCCAGACCAATTAACCGAGCATAGGGACACGAATTTCGATACGATACGATACCATATCGATACTTTTGGCATTCGTTACCGACATTTTTTACTCGATAGTTTTAAAACGATATTTTTTGGAATCGAGTACCAGAACCGTAGTATCGTATCGAATGTCATAAACTCAAATTACAAAGATAATGGCGCGTATTCATAGTCCAGCAACTAAGTCGAAACTAACAAAGTTACAACTTAAATTTAAGTACCAACTTAAAATTTACCTCTATTCATAGTCCCATTTCAGACTTCTCCAAAATAGTTTCGCTTAGTTTACGCTAAAGCAAAACGAGTGTGAAAATGTATCGATTTTTCTTTACGATATTTTGGAAAAATTACATTTTTATTAAATAATGTCAAGTTTGATCATCCATTTATGTAATTTTTATTTTCATTGCATGATTATGTAAAAGAATAAGGTATCATTTCTTGTTAATTGTGTGAAATACCCAGAACAATCGCAGTGATTTGAAGTCGATGTTTATCGAAAGCATGCTGTGAAACATACAAATAGTAGATATCTAAATGTTATGCACAAATTTACTCTAAAAGAACTAGCGTGAAATTGATTTATTATTTGAGAATTTATCTAAATTATTCCAATTATAAAATTGTGATATAGCTTTATTCGAATTGTAGTACCCATTTAATCTCATCTTCGGATTAAAATGGATCGATCTTCGTAAATTTTAATTGGAGATTATTCAATATTATCAAAATCACCCTCTACCAACTTAATTTTTACATATTTCGTCTGTTTTCCCTTAATTTGATAAAATACTTCTTCCTAGTTACGACTAAGTTGCAGCTGGAGCCGAAACTAAATTTTAAGTTGGTACTTAGCCAGAAAAGTCGCAACTAAGGCGACTATGAATAGCTTTAGTTGTGACTTAGAATAGTTTCGACTTAGTTGAGTACTAAATATGAGTATGAATACGCGCCAATGTGATTATCAATTCTTGCCGATATAAATTGGGGTTAAAGAACAGACGCTGAACACGCTGCCTCGGTGTTTTAAGTCAACACCTCAATCTCTACGTCATGTAATAATAATAATGGATCGGCACTTACACAATATGTTAGTATTTGGCCGAGCTTCTCCTCCGATTTGTTGCGTGCGCCTTGATGTTGTGCCACAAAGGGCGACCCTAATGTTTTACGCCGATTTTGAACGGCGATTGTATTTTTGTTTTCATGGCAGAAATACGCTACACCACAGCGGCCAACATGCGACACCAATATTCAGATTTTCTATTTTTATTTTGGTATCGATATTTGGGATATCGAGTCTTTTTATTCCGATATGGGTACTCGATATTTTTAAAGCGATACTTTAAATGAGTACCATATCGATAGTTTCGGTTCGATATCGTGTCCCTAACCGAGCAGTAAGCATTCAAATCATGATACAAAAAAGCATGATAAAAATATAGTAAGGTAGAACCGCTGAGAGTCACTTTTAAGATTCTTGACGTTTCCAAACAATTTAATTTTTAAATTTACTCACAAACTCACACACACATTTTCATTTTCAATCTCAAGCAACAACAATTTCTAACAATTTCAATTTTTTATTTTCACTTTTATATGATTTTAAAATGTTGGCAAACTTCAAAAAAAAATCATGGCCGACAAATTGAGAGAACGGTTATACCTTGCTATGTTTTTATCATGCAAAAAAGAAGGTAGTTTCAATAAACAACTTTTGACGGATAATACAATTTTTTGAAGTTTCATAAATTGTCAGTATTATCAACGGCCTTGCCACTTTGATAATATTAAAACAATACATCGGAGTATTTTCTTTCCCATATTTTTACCAATGTGAGAATATTTCAAATCAAAACTCACAATCAGTACTTGATATTTTTTTTACTTACGTGGTTTGCCCCTCTTTTATTAAAAATATATAAAATGTAAACTCTTACATTGTAATTATTCTTTTTATTTTATAATAAAAACCATTAGTGCATTATGTTGTTATTTTTTTCATTTTCTTATTTTGATATACAATTTTCGTGTCTTTAATCTTGCGATTTAAAAATCGAATTCTAAAGAATGTTCTTCCCAAATAAAATCTTTTTATAATATTTTGGTCCAAATTTACTTTTAAATTTCTCATCAGATTTTGCAAAAATTTTGGCTTTGTGGTTAGCGAATCACCATTAATTTCAACAAATTTTGAATTCAAAATTTCCAATGTATGCAAAAAACTTGAATTAGGCTTGTACAGACCGCCCTCCGATAAACAGTTAACATACGTATAATTTTGATCACTTTCTACATGCGTCCTGAAGCCTAGTTTTGTCAACCCCATTTTCGAAATTATGTAGCCGGCAAAATTTTCAAGTCCATCATATTCCACATCTTTGAGTGGACTGATGAAATCTTCTGCTTCATGCTCTTCTGCGAGCTACTTAAAAAAAATTAGAAATCAAATAAAAACGAAAGGGTAAGGAGTTTACCTCGAGTTCTGCGGATATTTCAATATCGTTAAGTGGTTTGAAAACATTTTCACTGAGCAACTCCTCTTCAAATTTTAACATTACTTCACTTGAAGACTCAACATTTGTTTCCGTGCTCAAAATAGTTTCGTTTCGCCCTAATAAAGTTCATGCATACATTTTAGAATCTTTATGACAACAACAATAATTTCTTTAAGTGGTTAAAAAATTACCTAGAAGGTATGATCGAAATCTGTACTTGAATTCGAGAGGTGACGGATGGTCATGCAGCCCTCCTTTCATATATGTTCAATAACTTCACTAAACTTCACTCATTTTCATAAATTTTTGTTTACTTTTACAAAAAAAAAAAATATTATCTCTGGTGATCAGGTAGCATGAATTTTATGAAATGTCATAATTTTATTAAAAGTCAAATGGTTAGCAACAACAACGAATGTCATTAAATGGAACTACCTTCTTTTTTGTATCATGTACTTAATACTTCTATTTTCAGTCTAGCACACAATCTGAAGTAATGCTTCAAGACAAAACGCCAAACAATAGAAAGGTACCTCTAAAGGTCACCAAATCAGACCCACTGGCTGAAGTTGTTACTATGTTGCCATTAACAACGATTAAATCGGCAGATGAATTTGAAGAAAAGCTGTCTAAGGCTATCTGCACACTTGTCGTCCAATCATAGTTGCGTTATCGTCTCGCCCTGAAATTTTGAGCCGAGCACATGCATTTCAAAGGAGATCTGCACACTTGTCGTTATCGGCTAGTTATCGGCAAATCGTAGAAGATGCAGAAACGGATAAGTACGGCACTGTCGTTTGCTAATCGTTGTGCACGCATTGTTTGTTTACATTTTATGGGGGAAAATTAGTGAAAAAGTTAATATTTGCATTAAAATTGTATAAAAATTAGTATTTTTTTGCATAAAATCTGTGGAAATTATTAAAAAGTGGATAATTGCATTAAAATTTAATAAATATGAGCGTTTTAACTATAAAATATGACGAAATTGTATTAAGTCTCTGTGTGCATACACAAAACACATTCCAGGAAAAGAAAAGAAGAGATATTACTGGAAAATTACGTCTAGAAATGTTGCAGCACAGTCTATATTTAAAAAATTGCAGGATTTTGTAAATATTTCGCGAAAATATCAACCAAAAAAAACAGAAAATACCTGCTCCAAGTGAATTTTTAGACGCCAAATGAATTGAAATATCACGACCAAGTGTGCAGAAGTGTAATCGTCATGTAATCGTTGCTTCATGACGATAACTATGACTCAACTATGATTGGACGACCAATGAGCAGAAAGCCTAACAAAGAATGTCTGCAGTCAATGGTTGGTGAATGAAAAATTTTCATACATACATAACTTTACCTTAATATAGAAAGGCTCTGTTTAATATTTTTGCTTCTTTACATGGTTTTACAATTTTTGGAAACTTAAGTTCTGCAGTTGCGAATTTACCATACACTGGTTTTTTATAAACACTGAAATTAATTTATTGGCGTAGTAGTTGTCTTAAAATTTGAATAGGTCCCTAGTAAGTAATCTGCTGACGTTTGTGCACATCTGAATTTCTTAAGAAAATGAGTTAGGGCCTTTCTATATTAAGATAACGATATATTCTATTTCACATACAAATATGCATATCTTAATTTTTTTCTTATATTTAGAAACTATACTTAGTGAAACTAAAAAATCTCAACGGCTTTGACTATGCGATACGTAAAATATACACCGATGACTTCCTATGCTTTTTTAATTGGGATGGTCTACATGGAAGATTGCCTTTAAAATGATACAGACAAATTTCGGATATGCTTTTCGGTAGATAAATTTTAATTTATTTTTATTGATTTATGTGTACTTAAATTCGAATTCTTTTTCCATTTAGATGTTTTTAATTTTATTGATAAGAAATCTTTCGAAACTGCAATGAAAAAATTTATCGCACGTAGTCGTAACAGGATAAATCAGAAAAAACATCATCTAAAAACATCGAATGCATAGAAAGCGACTGCGATTCGAATTTTTGATTTTTTTTGTAATGAATTTTTTTTGTGTTTTGATTCTATTGGATTTTTATGAAATACCTAGGAAAATAAAAGATTCAACATTGAACGATGTAATTTATGTACAAATAAAAGATTTGTTTCTTTCTTCTTTCTATAAATGACGTTAATTTGGTAATATAGTGAATAGTAAATATGTATTGCAGTTATATGTACTAAAGATGCCACCCACGATTCAATAATAAACTTATATTTATTGTTAATAATTTATTATTGTAGGCAAAGAAAACAACTTAAGTTCGTATAGAAACGCCGAAGTAGCTTTTGGCAGCTGTTTAAAAATCTTTATGTTGTTTGGTCAATGCCGTACACATACATACTTACATATGTACGTGTGTACACCTTTGTTGTTGGCAAATAGTTAGATGGCGACTTTGACTGCCGGCATCCAGCTGTTTCCGTGGTGTAGTGGTTATCACATCCGCCTAACATGCGGAAGGCCCCCGGTTCGATCCCGGGCGGAAACAGATCTAAATATTTAATTTTTTTTATACCACATAAATTTTTTTTAAATTGTATTATATTGGATTGTCATGAAATAGGATAAACAAGAATTTTCCAATGAGTGATGTAATTTATGTAGTAAATAAAACTGATTTTATTCTTATTGGTATGACATAAATTGCGTAAATTTTGTAGAACCAATTGCATAAATTTTGTTGAACCAATGCGTTCTTTTATTGACAAGTCAATAGTAAATATGTATGTAATGCAGTAATGGGCAGAATGAGCTTTTCCTCTGTACACGCGGTTATAAATACACATGTAAATAGAAAATAAGCTTTGTGTGTATGTATCAAGGATTGGCAAAGGGTGCTGTTTTTGTGACTTTAAGCCTACTCACGTTAAAAACGGAGGATGAACGAACACCACCGCAAAGCGTGCTGTCTTGCAAATACAGCCACCACAAGTGAACGATGCTTATAACAGCTCATACTGATATTGACTTCGGCAAATCTGTACTCCGAATGATCGTGCACGAAACCGGAGTGTATATACTTTTTAAAGTTTTCAAGATTTGGATAGCTTTAAAAAAATATTTTGGAAAAAAATAGGATTTCCATATCTATTAAGTAAATTCCTTATAGGCGGCACACACAGTGCGTCTGTCTCGTGAGTCGGTGTGGATGTGTTTGTGAGAATAGATATGTGTTAGTTACACCAACATGACTCCCGTGATGACTCTGAATTATTCAACTGTATGTAGTCGAAGGCGAGTCAATACGTACACAAATGACTAGCCAGTCAGACGCACCGTGTATGCTGCCTATTACTCTAAAATTTAGTACTCAACCCTATTCTGAAATACGCTGGAATGAATGGTATATATCTTGAGTGTATGTGTATACATAACATATACATATGTATGTATGTATATATAAAAAATGTTGATTGAGATTACCAAAATAAAAATTTGTATTACAAGGAAGCGTGGCAACCCTGATGGAAAATATATTCTGACCAAAGTTCTCAACAATATCTTTCATTTGATAACCATATTGCGATGTTTTAGATAAATTGTGTAGACTCGAAAATAAGTGGCAACCTTACACTATTCGTCCCCTTAGTATAACAATAGCCTATGTGCTCATAGGCTATTATTTTTATATTGAATTTTTGGATTCTCCATCGTCGATTTTATATGTGGTAAAAATTTTGTCAAATTCTAGTTCCACAAAGTGGGTCAAAACGTCAGT
>NW_023458561.1:65272293-65274213 GCF_013731165.1 Rhagoletis pomonella | reverse complement strand
TTATTTTATTTTATTTTATTTTATTTTATTTTATTTTATTTTATTTTATTTTATTTTATTTTATTTTATTTTATTTTATTTTATTTTATTTTATTTTATTTTATTTTATTTTATTTTATTTTATTTTATTTTATTTTATTTTATTTTATTTTATTTTATTTTATTTTATTTTATTTTATTTTATTTTATTTTATTTTATTTTATTTTATTTTATTTTATTTTATTTTATTTTATTTCATTCTGTTTATTTATTTTATTTTTTTATTTTTATTTTATTTTTTTTAATCCTTTATTTTGGGATTTTTATTTAGAGTGGCATTGTCGTTCATTATACTTGCAACAGGCATCTAAAACCATCAGCTCAATTAGCTCAGTAATTTGAAGCATAACATACCAAACACTTGGATTTTCAAAAATAATTTCACACACCGCAATAGACCGAATCGATACCAGCTACCGACAGTTAAAGTTACAGTTTGGTTATATAATACTGACCAACAATTTTTTGAAAATTCAAACCCGTCTGGATATTGCAAATATTTTCTGAAAGTATACGTATCCAGTAATAAAACTCTCGATGGATTTGCAAAAGTTAGCTCGTATTCTTATTTTATGGCCTACCGATGTTTTCATGTCCCGGCCTGAGTGTTTTCAAAGACGTCTAAAAAATTGTTAAAATAAATGTCTGCGCGAAATTAAAGGTTGAGACATAAATAGTAACCCATTAGATCCCGCCTGAAAGGGTCGTTTGAAAGGTCGTAAGAGGATTGATTTATTCTAGAAAATTACTCATCGGAAAATTTTACTAGGGGCGTCTCAGGCAAACGCTTCATGCCACCAACGTAAAAGTTTTTTTACAAACAATTTTTTAAAGTTGAGTTTGGCTGTTATTCCTTCTTGGCATAAATTTTTTGTTAACTGTAAAGTGGTGAGGGGACAAGTAAGTTGACGAGTGACGGGAATGGTGAACTCATTAGTGACGGTAACTGGGAAACGATAGATGCACCTGAAAACCGTTTCAAGGCTCCAGGCAACGATGAGAGCCGCTATATGCTGATCTCCTGGCCATTATAATCTGTTTGATGTAAATACTCTTCTTCGTTTGAGTTGTGGCAAACTTTCTTAAGAAATTAATTAATTTTTTTTTTTTTTTTAAATTTAAGAACAAAATCTTCCTAGGAGCTTCAATAATCTTCTAGGTTTTAGTCGTCTTCAGGTAGAAAATGAATCACGTTAAGTTTTTATAACTAGTTTAATAACGTCCTGAAAGCAATTCATTCTCAATCAGTAGCAAATATGCCAACAACTGACTAGTTATAACCTAAACTATCACCGAAGTTTAGAGTACAATTTCTGAGAGATTTGATGCTAGGCGACATCACTGCCAAATTTTGTTGTCAAGTATTTTTGCAGCACTATTAAAACATGCAGTTGAACGACACGGCGTATGCGCAACCTCCTTTAATAACTACATACTAGGAACAAATGACGAAGCTAGATAATTCGCTATCCACTAACTTCGATCCTGTACTATATATTCTAGTGTTCAGAAGTAAAACCAGTGAATTCATAAATTCGTTTTATTTGTGCAAAAAAATATTATGCGAATCCAATTCTTTTCCGTCTTGGATTTAATTTTTTTTAACATCGAGTCTATAAACAAAACGTTGTTAGGCCACTATAACAAGAAAAGTATTATGAAGAATTTAAGTAATTGGAATTTCGTATTCAAAGGCATTTTTAAATGGACTCATGGAAATCCTTACAGTCCTTTTCCATTCAAAACCAACTAAGTACTTTTTCATGCATAAGATTTTCACAGCCGGACGTGTTGTGTACTCCACCCGCTTATTATATGCCACTTTATTTACTAACGGTTAATTTCAACTTGAAATTGCCAATCTCCGCGTTTGATTGCAG
>NW_023458561.1:65271086-65272193 GCF_013731165.1 Rhagoletis pomonella | reverse complement strand
ATTTTTTTTAATTTTATTTCATTTCGCTTAATTTATTTTATTTTATTTTTTTTTTAATCCTTTATTTTGGGATTTTTATTAAGATCGGCATTGTCGTTCATTATACTTGCAACAGGCATCTAAAACCGTCAGCTCAATTAGCTCTGTAATTTCAAGCATAACATACCACACACTTGGATTTTCAAGAACAATTTCACACACCACAATATACCGAATCGATACAGCTACCGACAGTTAAAGTTACAGTTTGGTTATATAATAATGACCAACAATTTTATGAAAATTCAAACCAGTCTGGATATTGCATATATTTTCTGAAAGTATACGTATCCAGTAATAAAACTCTCGATGGATTTGCAAAAGTTAGCTCGTATTCTTATTTTATGGCCTACCAATGTTTTCATGCCCCGGCCTGAGTGTTTTCAAAGACGTCTAAAAAATTGTTAGTATAAATGTCTGCGCGAAATTAAAGGTTAAGACATAAATAGCAACCCATTAGATCCCGCCTGAAAGGGTCGTGTGAAAGGTCGTAAGAGGATTGATATATTCTAGAAACTACTAGGGGCGTCTCAGGCAAACGCTTCATGCCACCAACGTAAAAGTCTTTTTACAAAAAAATTTTCAAAGTTGAGTTTGGCTCTTATTCCTTCTTGGCATAAATTTTTTGTTAACTGTAAAGTTAACGAGTGATGGGAAACGATAGATGCACCTGAAAACCGTTTCAAGGCTCCAGGCAACGGTGAGAGCCGCTATATGCTAATCACCTGGCCACTACAATCTATTTGATTTTTTTCCGCCTTGAAATACATTTTTTTTAGCAACAAGTCCAAATATAATCAAAATATTGGTAGGCCACCATAGCAAGAAAAATATTATGAATACCTTATGTACTTGGAATTTCGTATTATTTCGTATTTAAAGGTATTTTTAAATGGACTCATGGAAATCCTTACAGTCCTTTTCCATTCAAAACCAACTAAGTACTTTTCCATGCATAAGATTTTCACAGCCGGACGTGTTGTGTACTCCACCCGCTTATTATATGCCACTTTATTTACTTACGGTTAATTTCAACTTGAAATTGCCAATCTCCGCGTTTGATTGCAG
>NW_023458561.1:65258221-65270986 GCF_013731165.1 Rhagoletis pomonella | reverse complement strand
AAATAAAATAAAATAAAATAAAATAAAATAAAATAAAATAAAATAAAATAAAATAAAATAAAATAAAATAAAATAAAATAAAATAAAATAAAATAAAATAAAATAAAATAAAATAAAATAAAATAAAATAAAATAAAATAAAATAAAATAAAATAAAATAAAATAAAATAAAGTAAAATAAAATAAAATAAAATATAATAAAATGTAATAAAATAAAATAAAATAAAATAAAATAAAATAAAATAAAATTACTTAATTTATTTATTTTCTGCAAACAGTATGCTAATATCATGTCTCAAATTATTTTTTAATTATATCGCACTTTTTAATTTATTTTATAATCATAAAAGCTCCTCAATCAAAAGATTTCAAAACTCAAATGTCAAAGCAAAACTTTCCGCCAATTTGCGCGCGTCTAGATTGTCCAACTGTCTTCTGAAGAGTGGCGCAATAAGTAAGCTGGCAATATTTGCGCATTTTCACTTAGCCTGACAATAGTGCAGTCGCCGAGTAACCAGCGCTGGTGTACCGCAAAATGCTAAAATTACCAAAAGCACATTTCAGCTTAAGTTGAACTATTCTTGTTGCAGCAATCTTCGTGCGCTTTTTCATTGTCTGTCTGTGTCAGTAATCGCCACTTTAGGGCTATTGTCTTTGTTGCTATTAAGAAAGTGGGCAGCTAAAGTTGTTGGCTGTAAGTTGCAACCTGCCAACAGCAGCTCTACATATTTACCAACACAAAATTCAATGACTCAGTGCTTTTGTTTTTTTTTTTACCCAAAAACTTTTATCAATTTGACCTCAATACCATTTGTAGGTAAACTTGGCGAGTTTTATGAATAGTTGGCAGCCGATGGTTTCT
Organism: Rhagoletis pomonella; assembly: GCF_013731165.1. Lineage (NCBI taxonomy): Eukaryota > Metazoa > Arthropoda > Insecta > Diptera > Tephritidae > Rhagoletis > Rhagoletis pomonella. The sequence continues at coordinate 65,270,124 of NW_023458561.1, read as the reverse complement.
GTTTTGGTTTTTTCTTTCGTAACGCTGTATGTGTCTGCATGTGTGAGTGTATAAACTTGCATATCTCGAGTAGCCATAAAACATTTTTAATCTATTTAATGTTGCAAAAACAAAAGCAAAGAAATCGCAATGCCTTGGATTTAGTATTGTAATAATGAAGAAAATTGGTTAACATTGTGCCTGAGTTGATTGTTTTTTACGAAAGTTTTTCTGTGTTTTGTTAAAATTATTCTCGAACGAATATGTCCTTTGTTAGCTATGAAGACCTTATTACAACTACTGTTCTTATACTCTTATAGAAAAAAGGGTTCAAAAGATAGTTTCGTAAGATTTTTGTTTCATAGATTTTGAAGTTTTGGATTCGCTGAAAATAATGGGGTACTCTCTCTGAACCCAGGTGCCAATCGATCCTCACCTCTGAGTTTTACGTTACTGACTGCTTTCAGAAAATGAAAAGTGTGATTAGATTAATCTGGCTTCAAGACGACATCAAAGAGATTAGCCACTATCACTTACTGCTCGAGGTTCGATATTCGTACCATGATACAATAATTTTTAGAAGGTAGTTTCACTTCTTCTTATCCGCCATGTTAGCTATCTGACAGAAAACGTGTTTCGTATTTTTTGTTGTACCAACTTTTTCAAAAAAAAAATCCACCTTTTTACGTTGGAAAAATAAATAATATTTTATTTATTTATTTTGGAAAAATAAATAAGTTTTTCTTTAATTGCATGAACTGTAATATCTGCATTTTCTTACACGAATTTTTCTATAATTCAAGAACGTCGGAAGTGTAAGAACTTTGCGTTATTGATGCGGTTGGGTTTGCTGACAAATGAATATTGAATCCATGATACAATAATTTTTGGAAGGCAGTTTCACTTCTTCTTCTTATCCGCCATGTTAGCTATCTGACAGAAAACGTGTTTCGTATTTTTTGTTGTACCAACTTTTTCAAAAAAAAATCCACCTTTTGACGTTGGAAAAATAAATAATAATTTTCGAATATTTTTAAATATTTTTCTTCATAAAAAGTTAACTGCTGCTTTCGTGGATATTGCAACACACGGAATAGGTGTAATGATACAGCTATAAGAGCCACCGCATACCACAGAGTTTATCGGCCGCCTATTTAAATAATAGGGCTCGCTTGAAATATGTACATGAAGATGTATGGAGGTGCGCACACTACACGAGCTTAATCGCTCCTACCAATAAGTTGTGGTGCAATGGAAAGACTAGCGAGCCCATCTAAATCGGCGGCCGATAAAGTCCGTGGTGTGCGATGGATCTAATCCATTATAAACAAGAAATATTGCCGTTATATTTTCATTTTTATGGGGGAAACTTTCCATTATGGCCGTTCGTTAAAGGTGCAGTGGGCGAAGGGGGAGTGGGCGTGGCAAAAATGCAACCCCCGACCACCTAGGCCCCCTATGGTTCCCTACGGACCCCTTAGAAAAATGGCCAAAAATCGCAATTTTTACTTGCGTCCACAGTATTTTTGCGGAGAATTCCTTTCTGCGTAGGCGGCCTTCGGCCGGGCTTAGGGATTATAACCCTTATTATGTAGAATTCTCCTTTCTGTGTGACCTAACTGGGACTACCGCCCCAGTGATGTAAACTTGGGAAAGGATGAGGTAACTAGAATTCCCTTTCTGTGTGGTAAACCTGGGGCTACCGCCCCAGTGATGTCTATTTTGGTTGCTGGGTGTTTTATAAAAATGTCTTGTATATAAAAATGTGTATATACAAATTTATTGTGAAAATGAATATTTAACATATTTCAAGCGAATAAACGCAAATGAAAATTGTGCTTTTTGGCAATTTTTCTAAGGGGTCCCTAGGGAACCATAGGGGACCTAGGTGGTCGGAGGTTGCATTTTTGTCAATGGTGGTTCATTCCCTCTCCAAAAAGGTGGGTTAGAGGTGCCACGCCCACTTACCATTCGCCCACCGCCCCTTTAACGAACGGCCATAAAGGAAAGCCAACCCTTTTTATGATTTTTATTCATGTGATTAGCAGTGGCAAAAATGTATGTATTAAATACGTATATTTATATTTAAAATTAAGTGATCAGTTATGAAACATATAAATCTTTACATGTTCTGTTAAAAAATATCTAAAATAACAAGCGAAAATCCCCAAGTTCTATATCGTAGCAGTGGCCACATTGCGTGTTTGTCACAGACACGGTTTATGTCAAAAAATTTGAAGTGAAACTACCTTCTAAAAATTATTGTATCATGATTCGTACTATTTTCTTGCCAGCAATTTCATTTCATTCAGTCTGTCAACGGATTTCAATTGTAGTTAACTCGCCTTTAAATAATCACAAATCTTCAGTACATCCCTCTATCCCTCTCTCTTGTATCGCATTTCATTCCAAAGAAAACAAAGTTACTAACGCTTTACTTCTCATTTAACGCTCTCAACTTTGCATTAAAATTTAATTGGACTGCAAACCAATCGCCAGCCTCCACTTCTATTCCATACTTTACCGCAATGCAGTCTCGCTACACTTGAAACTTTTATGAAAATATCCCAAACAAAACAACAACACAACAACTGTTACTAGATTTTCTAGCCACTCGCCCACTGGCTTAAACTACCTCGCGCAGCACCTTTGACTTCCATTTGGCTTACGCAGCTGCTGCACTATGTATTACTCACTTCGCATCTTGTGACAAAAGTGCAACACTTGCTTGGTTGTGCAGCAGACAAGTTGCAACAACTTGTGGACAAAATTACCACGTCAAAGTGGCTTAAAAGAACAAGGCAAAGAAAAAAGTAGTGGAAACTATTTCTGAAGAGCGGGCAGCAATAAGTTTATGCCAAGAAAACGCACACAAAAAAATAACAAAAGCAGGAAAAGCAAAGTAATCTGCAGCGTTGTATGTAGAAGCGCAGCCAAGTAAAATAAATTTAAAGCAACCGAGAAGAGATTTCATATGCAACCAAAGGAAAATATGTACAACAAAATGAACTTTGTTTAGCAGTCACACAATTTTCAAAAGCAGCAAAGATTGAAAGAATGAATTGTCATCAAGCTTACTCTGAGTAAAGAGAACACCTAGATGCTGACATTTAAATGGCACCAACAGCAAAGTGACAGCATTGAAAATTTTCTGAATAATATTTAACGTGGGATTATTTGCGAGTAAGCTTACTTTGGTATTTTAAATTTTCAGGTTTTGAATATTTACTTAATCTTTTGCTCAGTTGACATTTAAGAGTGCAGAGAATTTTGCAATCTATTAATGTTTATGTTTACGAATATTTATGTTTACGAATCAGTGTTGGATATCTCAAGAATATCTTTATTTGAATCAATGATAGGAAGATACAGGCTTAGCCAAGAGTATTGGGCAGCCCAATGTATCACTGTTTTTTTAATTTTTCTATTTTTTAATCGATGTAGAATTATTTTTATAAAAGCCGAGCTCACTGTCTAACAAAAAACATATAAATCTGAATTCCAAACTTTGTGCAAAAAATACAAAAATTCAGCAAATTTTCACCAAAATTTCAGACTTTTCATTTCAAATCTTGAAAAAAATTTGGTACGCAGTTTTGTAGCCTACTATAAAAAATGTTTGAAATGTTTGAATTTTTTCGTAGGTATATGGCGGAACGTGCACCTTTTATGAAAACGCAAATTTTGATATAAGAAGTTAGAGGAACAAAAATGCATCGTTTCGAAAAAGATAAAGGTATTTGTTTTATATTTTTTCTCCGATAAAGCCAAAATAATACGAAATATTTTAATACAGATCGAATCCTTCTGTTTCGTATGGAGTTTTGCTTTTCTGTAAACAAAGTTTTGGGAAATACTCAAAGAAAATGGCTATGACAATTTTTTCTCTATTCTGGTAAAATTTATTACAACAGTTCCTCCTCATTTTGAGCGACTGCCAATTCTTTTTTATTATTTAACCAATTTCATTTGGTCTTGTTTTATTTTACTTCACGTTATTTATTTTATTATTGGCTAATTAAAATTTTTAGAGCTCAATTTTATTAAAAAGTCCACAACAGCTATAATTACACTAAAAAAATTTTATGTATGTATGTAATTAAAAAATAGTAACTGAATGAAAATTCTACTGGCAGTGGGACTCGAACCCACGACCTCGCAGCTAGTTAATCTGGATTACTGCCGTCTGTGAAGGTACAATTTTAATCAGATCAACTGCACTATTAATCCGTATCACCGTTGTCGTCTGTCTTCGCTTCCGAAGAAAACCTGATAAATAAATAAATAAATCAGAGGTATCTAATAAATTTACTACTAGTTTGTATATACTTAGCATACGAGAATTTCAATAAAACCAAGGTCTTGATAAAAAAGAAATACTTTTAACTCAAATCAAAAGAAATAGTCTAAAGCAGTTTTAAACGCAGCACAAACCAAAATAAAATACTTATTGCATATTTCGCTATTTTTCGGAAAAACAGGAAAGCCAAACAAAAATTTAATTTCTTGTTCAGCGTAAAAATTCAATTTGTCAAATTTCATTTGACAATGTTCAACGCTGAGGCATTCAGCAAAATGAAGCGGTTGCTTAACAACAAAAACAATAATAAAATACAACGTTTAGCGCCAGCCATTGCTTCAAGTGAAATGGAAGTCCACGAGTCACCCACCCCCCCACGTGTGTATGTGTGTACTTATGTACATGTGCATATGTATGTATTGGAATTTGGCGGTATGAGTATGCGGTATGTGTGCCGCTATTTCAGCATCCGAAACTATACTCCAATATCCTTGCATGGGGAACGTTAACAATACTCGATGGCATAAAAACAATTCTTGACAGTAAGTGCAGTTGCCGCTGGATCCGTTGCCACTGCTGCTGCTGTTGTGGACGCTGTTGCAAGTTCCAACTGCTGCAACCACTGCTGCTGCACCGTTGTTGTTGGTTGGAGAAAGCAGTCGCATGTCTTGAGGGACCCGAGGTTTTTGCACCGCTAAGAAATTGCACTGAACGCGCACACACATGATTTATACGCTGCCAATAAATGAGTTTGTCCCATGGAAAACTTGAAGTCATACACGAAACTTTTTACGTACAAACACGTGTGCATGCGGGCATTGGGAGATGCATATGCAAGCATAGCTTATACATACATATGTATATACCTTAACACATGCATTAAGAGTATTGAATGTAAGTCATATGCGCATTCCTACTTATGAGTAAGTACTTACATACATATGTACATATGTTTGTATGTATGGATGCATTTATAAACTTCTATGCATGGTTACCTGTGGTTGGCCCCAAGCGCCTCGAATCATCGCGCGCTCTACCGGCTACCGCCCTTAACACAACGCCCCCCACTACTGCGCCACATCGCTACCCGCATCACTTTGCAGCAACGGATTGTTTTCACTTGAATGCATGCAATGCAATTTCATATTCATCAATAATAAATAAGTCTGAGTGTTACTGTGGCCTCGTTGCGCCCCCATTGTTGCTGTTGCTGTTGCTGGTATTGTGCTGTAGCTGTAGCTGTTAGTTGATGGTGGCAGCTTGTGTTGGCTGCTGGCTGCTGGCGGCTGGCGGAGTTGTTGCCGTAGTTGTTGTCGCAACAATATCAGCGATTTCAATCAAATTTGCTCATGACAGAGATACAACTCAACAAAAGGACATTGCGAAAATGTGCAACATTTGTTGTTTGTCGGCTGTTGTGACTTTTTTACACAGCATAAAGATTTGTTTTGTCAAAGTGAGTCATTTGTTGCATGCAACGGTTGCATAAATGTATTACTATGCTGCATATTTGAAGAGACACAAACAAGGATCGCGCCTGTGTAGAAAATATGGAAAAGTGCCGGTTTATTCAATTTATGACGTTTAAGAAAATACGTGCAATATTTTCAGAAAATTTACAATATAAGGAAAGAAATTAAAGATGAAGTAAGAACAATTTGAGAATATAATACAATTTGAAACGATGCTTTATTTGTAAAAGACAAAAAAGGGAAGCAAGGAGAATATATTTGGTCGAAAACTATCTTCGTTTTGTTTTTTTTTTAATTGAGCTTGAAAACGGCAAAAATTTGTTTCTTCGTAGAACGTACAAGAACAGTATTTTCATATATATTTACATAAATAAATCAAAAGTAGCGTTAATCGCAAATGATCTCGGATTTATCCCTATTTAGTCGTATATTTTATTAACTAATTTATTTATTTATTCATTTACAGTCTACAAAGTCAAATGCTTCTTACAGACTAGTTAATTAAAAATAGAAAATAGTTGGAGCTTAAGTCTATCCGAACTTGCACTTGCATTTTGCAGTGAAACGAGGACCACAGTTTGAGAAGCACTGCTTAAGTAAGTACAGCCAACAGTTAATGCTATAAAACAAACTAATCTATTCTGCTGAAGCTGACTTTCTGAGGCTCAAAATTAGTTCGTTAGAGATTTAAACAAGTCTCTTTGTGAGATGTGTGATTGGCTTTCTTTGGACAGGCTTGCAAGCTAAAATTTTTTTTTACTGTCTCACACGATTATTTCTTAATCTGTTTCCATATAGATCAGAGTCAATAGCACTCTCGTAAAATGCCGGCTACATACCAAACCAACTCGGAGACTCAACAAAATTTAAATTTCAAAAAGTGCCTAAACTACTCGTATTGCATAACTAGTGTGATCATAATATTGCTTCAACGTCACCCTCGACCTTTTCGGTGTCTAATATTTGCTAGTGAAAATTCAACAGAGAACGGCCGGCCTTTTATCTAAGTACGCACCTTTCATATAAAAGCTTTAATGTAGGCACACACATGCTTATGTACATACATATCCATACCAAAATACACAATTTTACATAATGATGTTCATTACGTTTGACTAACATAAAACTTTCAGTATTTTGGTAGCCGAACATAAATACGAGCAGAGGGGAGATTGTCCGCTGAAATAGACCGAGCGATAGACAATTTTTGCAACTGGCTGGCGATGTGGCGAAATTTCCAGTGAAATGTGTAAATATTTGTATATAGATATAAGGTATGTACATTTGTATATAGCGTTGCATGTATGTCCGACTTTAAAACATATTTGCAAAATTTTGTATTACTCAGCCACTGGGGTGCTTGGCTTGCATGTTGCAAGCATAACGCAGTGTGCCACATGGGGTGTTGAGAAATTAAATGGAATAAAAATATTATGCGCACAGCAACAACAAAACTAACTAGCTGCAATTTTTGGGGGCGAACGTGGGCTAATAGAGGATGATGATGAAAAGCAAGCACAGGTATGCACACACACACACACACACACTGACACTCGTGCGCACAATTGAATGTATGTATGTATGTATGGTTGGTATGTACGTTGAAATATGTGTACGCAAGTGCATACAAATAGCCCAAAGCTGGTCAGCTCAACGCGCAGCGGAAGCCAGTTTCACCTTCATAGTTACGGTAAATTTGTTCATGCACACTCCCCAGGCGAGCGGTGACGCTGAATTAGATAATGGATTATTATTTTATTTCCACTTTGCGCCAACACCGCAAAACAACAACGATGACAACAGCGTCAGCAAAAACAACACTATGTCAAAACAGAACAACGTCAGCTGCAAGAATAAAAGCAACAATAAAACAGCAACCACAAAATCGCGCACAAACTACATACATACATAGTTAAGGGCTTTTTGGGGGGCTGGAAATTACTAAAATATGAAGGGGCGAAAAGTGGAAGTTAAAATGGCTAACCAGCTGCCGCAGCAACGAAGCGTAGAGTTTTGAGTGAGCGAAGGTGCTGGGAGACAGTTGAAGCCAGTGTAAAGGGGGTGAGTGTGCGAAAAGAGGGCATACAAGTTTTGCACATTTTCGCATTTTAGCAGAAGCAGCAATGCGCTTCTGCTTGTCCAGTCACCTTTCAAAAAAAAAAAAAATATTAATAAAAAACACAAATAGAAAAAATACGAGTCCTCTCACCGGAAATGTGTGCGCGCACATAGTTGGCTTGCATGTTGCAAAATACTTTTGCACATTTTTGTTGCAGCTTTTGCAGTTAGGTGTTTTTTTCTTTCTTTCTTTTCGTTCGCTCTTAAAAATATTTCACATTTATGAAAAATTCGTTTTCGTGCAAAATTCAACTTTTTGAACAAAAAAAAAACGATAAGTTTGCAATGATTTGAAGCAGAATGCAATCATTGATCGGCCCACCCTATGTGGATGCCACACTCCACACTTTCTATTATATTCCCATTCATGCCGTTCAGCGTTGGTATTTTTTATTTTTTGTTGCTCTTTCGTTGCACTCCATTCTGGCCATTATGAAATTGGCTAGTTTGTTTGCCATTAGCGGGAGGTGTTAAATAAACTATTAAATTTGTAAACTATGCATTGCCCTGCAGCGACCAGACGCAAATTGCCATGGATAACTGATGCAAATTAAACTAATATTATTGTATGTATGTATGTATGTATATAGCCAAATGACTGGGCGTATGGAGATTGCGTATACGACATGTAGGCCTTTTAATTGGTCAAATATTGTATTCAATTCGGTAATGGGCTTTAGATTTAGTGAATAATTAGCAGTTTGTACTTAGTAGTGGAAAAAATGGAAATGAAAATGTTCAGCAATGAAGTACATCCGTTAAATTTTTGGTGGGAATGATATAAGTTTGGGACCATTCGATACTTAAAATTAGGGTTCTTAAGCTTAATAAAGCTTTAGATATTCCTGAATTATTAATTATTTTATGGTACTTTACTTTTGTGTCTTGCTAGAGTTAAAAATGTTACCTTTGGCCGAAGCGTCGGATTGTATGAATATGTATGATATATATGAATGTGGGGCACACATTTTCCCAAAACATGCTCCACTAAAATTCAATTATTTTTATGTGGTCGCGTTCTTAGGGATACTTCAATATTTTATGTGCGACAGTATACAGTCAAGCATTGTGGAGAAATTTTATTAGAATTTAAAGTGATCTCAATGATGAAACAGTTGGTAAAGGGTTTAAGACCATATTCCGGACTCCCCTGACTCTAATATCAATCAAGAAAAAAAAGTATAATAATTAGGCAAAAAGTGCAATTAAACATATATTTTAAAATTGTAATTTTTAATGGTACTTCTTTCTGCTCATTTTATGGACAAAAAATTCTTATTCGCAAAAAGTAGTAATAATTACACAGTTCAACAAAATTCGCCGTGTTTTATCTCAGAGAAGTGCATTTACAAAATTTTTCTAGCACGTCTAGTTTTTGAGAAAAAACCTGTTGAATATCGAAAAATGACAAAAATTGCAAATTTCAAAAAGTTTTAAAAATACAATTTGGACGTAGTTGTACCGGAAAAAGATACGTGCAAATGAAACTTCAACTCATATGATGGGGGACTAGCCACTATGGAAGATCGGTATGATAGGAAGTCAAACTTGCACGTGCTTTCTGACTATTTCTGGGCCTTGAAAAACGATGATAATGCGATGCATAAAAAAACAATTAGGGGATTTCATTCCAGTACGCGGAAAGTGTTAATAGACAAAAGGCTTTCTGATGATGAATCTGGGATATTGATTTTTATACCTTTCATGAGCATGGAATGGTAATATAACTTTGGTCCGATGTTTGTACCAGAATAAAAAGAGATAGACCCATTCAAATGTATACTTAAATGATCAGAACGTCCATACAAATAATTATTCAGATATGAGATTTTCATTTCATTTATCATTCATTTATGCAGCTAGGAACATAAAAATTCGCACCGTTTTCACTCATTATTAACAGAAAGCTTACAGTATAATTAACAAAGATCGGGTCGCTATAACCCTTTCTCTGCATTTGGTTAATATATTGTACAAAAAAATATCTGCCATTCGTTGGCCTGAAAATGTTAAACTATTACAGCTTAAACAAAAAAAATGATGCTTTGGAAACTATAACATTCTGTTTTCATTATTATAAAAATTTATGAACACAGGGTAAAGAACGGTGATTTTATATAAGTTTGAAAAAATGTCCACAGAGTAAAATATAAATTTCTTAAAGGACATGAACAAAATTGAATATTTTGAATAAGTAATGAAAACATTTCTCTATAAGTATGTACCTAAAATGAAAGTCAACATTTCACTCTTCAATAACAAATAAACACACTTAAACAATTTTGCCGTAAAAAAATTAATAAACGCTCCCAAAAAAAGTGTGCATATATTGTACAAATGCACGCAACTCTAATGTACAATATAGTGTACAAATTGAATTTGGTCAATTTCTTGCACAAATGACACGAAAGGTTGTTAAATTACACTCAGCATAGAAGTGGCCGTTGAAGCAAAACCAACATGTTAGACTCTGCTGCTTGCACGAAATTTGAAATTTGGAGAAGTATTTATAAGAATATTGGAGTAGCTGTTTTTCATAGAAATATTTTGTACACGCGTAGCACATTAGTCCACATATTGTAATTGTGAGTCAGTCAGAGTATTTTCATTTATAACTTAAAAAGCTCCTTTAATATGAGTTCGTGTAAAAAGGGTTTATCTGAAAGCGAAATAGTTGATATACTGGATAAGATAGATTCAAATTTATCTGATTTAGAGGAGGAAAATGATAGTTTCGACGAAGATGCAAACGATGCTGAAACTCATGTGTTAGCCGAAATAAATATCGATCCTGAGGACGACATTCTTATAGATTCTTTTATAAGGCGCAAATTTAACAAAGAAAATGTTCTTGAGTCAAGCTTTTCCGATTTCCGGGAAGAGGTTTTCGAAGCGATCGAATCGGAAGATGAAGGTGAAGGTGAAAATTCAAACAATGCTCAATTCGTTGTTACAGACAAGAAGATGATCACATGGAGGAAACTAAACTATGAGCCAAGCCCATTTTCTTTCGAGTCATGTTCTTTTCAAGGAAGCGAAAATTCTGAGAACCCATTTTACTACTTTAAACAGTTTTTTACTCCCGAAGTATTCGAAAAGGCAACATTTTATACAAATTTGTATGCTACGCAGAGAAACGTTACAGGATATAAAAATGCCACAAAGGAGGAAATCGAAGTTCTAATAGGTCTGCAAATTGCTATGGGAAGTATGCAATTACGGAGAATGTCAATGTTTTGGGATCCGACTGTAGGTGTTACACTTTTTAAAGATTCAATGACAATGAGACGATTTGCACAGTTGCGTACGCTATTACATTTCACCGATAATTTGAAAATACCCAAGGAATGTGGTGACAAATTTGTGAAAATACGTCCGTTAATAGATGTTATTAGGAATCGATGCCTTGAAGAGCCGGTTGAACAAGGTGTGCATTGACGAACAAATAATACCTTTCAAAGGAAGACTTTCTTGTAAAGTTTATCACAAAGGGAAGCCAAACCCATGGGGTATAAAAAATTACGTTCTTTGCGGTAAATCGGGCTTTCCTTATGACTTTGAGTTATATCAAGGAAAACAAACTTGTTTAGACCCGCAAGTTTTAACAAAATATGGATTCTCGACCGCAATTGTCCTACATCTATGCAAAAGACTAGTCAACAGTGGACATAATCTTTATTTCGACAACTTTTTCAATTCATACAACCTGCTTGAAATTCTTACATATTTGAAAATTAATGCAACTGGGACAGCACGCATAAATAGGTTCGGGAGACCTCCGCTGGGCTCAGACAAAGAACTGCAAAAAAAAGGGCGTGGCGCATACGAATGTTTAGTGAGCAACGATCGTAAAATATGTCTCGTAAAGTGGCAAGATAGCAGACCAATACATATTGCTTCAAATTTCGTTGGAACAGGAGAAGAAGATATTGTTAAAAGATACTGCAAGCAATCAAAGAAAATGATAGAAGTAAAAAGACCAGAAATAGTGCGGAGATATAATGCATCGATGGGCGGCGTTGACTTGTTGGATC
>NW_023458561.1:65238679-65258121 GCF_013731165.1 Rhagoletis pomonella | reverse complement strand
ACGGTTAATTTCAACTTGAAATTGCCAATCTCCGCGTTTGATTGCAGAGTTTAAGATTTCCTGCAAAACGAAAAACCAAAATGCATACATACATATTAATGTATGTAGAATCTGTTTTCTGGTTGGTCGAGAGGTGCTCAATTACATTCAAATTGTCAGCCACACAATGGACACCACCAACACAGACGGCAGCTAACAACAGTTCCATCATTTTCTATTTCCACATCACTTCCTACAATTTTAGCAACCCGCTATATACTTACATATGTACATACATACGATCGTAACTATGTATGTAAGTATGCATTAAGGTAAGTATACATATGTATATACATATCATACAAATTCAGTAGCTGCTTAATGGTTCTGCCAAAAGGCAATTCTAATACAGTTGCTAAAGCGTTCTTACTACACTACTGCTGGATTGCCATGAAGGCATCTTCATTATTTGTAGCCACCATTGAGGTAGCCATTCAACCGACAACTCGATTGGCACGGAAGCGCAAGCAGCAAAGCCACTTGTACTCAATTTCACTGCACTTCAATGTGATAAAGTATATTTGTACATACATACAAGTTCATGTGCATATGTAAGTAGTCCATTTGCCAATATACATATACATATATGTATGCGAGTTGTAAGCTCTTTCTTCCATCGTTCAATTTACGGCAACATCGCCAAATGCCATTGCGCTCCATTACGCGACGAATGAGATGTTCGTTTCCGGCAGCACTTTTGGATTACAATTTACGTAAATTGATGTCATCAACATGGCACACAAATACAAACTCATGTACTTTTGCATTTACTTAGGTGTAACAACAAAAGTTGAAAGGACAGTTCAAGCGCACGCTGGGTCAAATATGAAATATACGCAGCCTTATCTAAGTATGCGCTTGTTTGCATAAAATGAGCGATAACTGTCTGCTCGTAAGCAGAATTTTAATGGCTTAATGTTTTGCTTGAGCGAAACGTATTTCTTCTACGTACATATGTACATATGTATGTGTTTCAACCGTTTAACCGAGACGAACTTTCATTCAATGCGAACTCTAATTAGCTTCTTATACTGAAAATTCTCGGCATTAAAAAAGAAAATCTAAAATAGGTAATTAAATTCTAGCGGTAGGTTACACGTCAATTCTAATTTATCATTGGGCAGGGAAAAGTATTATATCTGAATACTACTTAAGCTGGCGTGGTAATCATAGCTTTATGTTCTGTCAATCTATGTATATAATACGCGAAAGGATTTTTTGTCCATGTCATCAGATGTCACATTAAAGGGCTTAGGCTGTAAATGTGCAATAAGGTTTTACTTTTTCGAAAAGATTTGCCAACTGTTAAACAATTAAATTCAAACTATTTAATAATCATTGCCATCATATCCGCGCCATTCGTTCAATTTTCAAAAATGAGGCATACAATTAAAGAGGATGGGCTGTATACATATGTATGTGCAATAAAGTTTTACGTTTCGGAAAGAGTTGCCACCTTTAACAAATTAAACAAAAATTATTTAATAATTAAGCCAATTATTTCAAAATATTTATCAATCGAAATGGTTTTGAAAAGCTGTGTTTCTTAACAGAACTATAAAGGGGTTGCCACCTGTTTGAAATATCGAATTCAATTTGAACTAAGGGAATTAGGTATTAGAAATATCACCATATAGGCGCCAAATGAATGATAGGAGTTTGGCAAGGTTTTAGTTTGTAAATATCGTGAAGTGGGTTGCCACCTGTTTGAAAAGTGCACTTTGGCCAACTTACACAAAATTTATTTGCAATATGAAAATGCGGGTGTCAAGTCAAAGAGCGTTAAGAAATATTTAGTTTGAACACTTGGAATGGCTGGCACGCGTTTAAAAATGATATTAAAATTATTTAACATGTTGGATGAATTAATATAGGTCAGCCGTAATGGGTTTGTAAAGGCTTTATTTCTCAAATATATTTAGGTGTGTGGCCACCTGTTTAAGGAATCAAATTCAACTTAAATTATGGCAATTAGGTGTCGGGCGAAATAGATTGAAAAAGGTTTTAGTTTTAAAGTATTTTAAAGAGAGTTCCCATCTGTTTGAAATTTCGAATCTATTTATCTTATACATAAAGTATTTAAAATATTAAAATATGTGTATCAAAGGTTGTTAAGAAATATTAAGTTTGAAAACTATAAGTATTTTTTATGTGTTTGAAGAGGGTTGCCACCTGTTTGTGGTATCAAACAGGATTTATATCTTGACTTTATTTAGGGGGGTTGCCACATTTTTAAAGCCTCAAATTAAACTTTATTCATCAGTTAATTAAATCATGTATCAGTCGGCAGAGACTTATAAAAGCTTTAGTTTGAAAATATTTTTGATTAGGCATACGAGATGGTATTTTTTTGTGAATGTTATTAGATTTGCACCGTTCTTTCGAATTTGAAAAATGAGAGGGGATATTAAAGAGTTTGGTCTTTAGATGTGTGATAAGATTTTATTTTTTGAAGTTAGAGACTCAATAATGATCGCTCGGATTTAGATGAGATATGACACTTGGGTCTCTTATAACTCTGACTAACATTTGATGTAGACATTTTAACGCCCTGCAGGACACTAGTTATTTTATAATAATATAAAAGTAGGAAGTCTATGAATTATGTATGAGAAATATGAACCAAGGGGGCTGCGGAACTTTAAACAACTTTAAATTCATCCCGCCCTTAACCGACAATTTCATACCAGTTTGGGTTCAACTGGATCCTTCACTACTCGTCTCCCTTTAATAAGATATTGCGCGAAGTGCAATCTTTGGAATCAAGGCTCAGTAAATGTGTTTATGAATGTAGATATGAAAAGTGAGCGGAAGGGTAAGTTGAGGTGTTTTCTGTAGCCACAATTTTAGACTACCAAATTGGTACATGTTTTCAAATAGAGGTAGCCGCCATATAAGACACAGTCGCTGGATTCTTAATAAATCTAATTCAGGGGTTCAGAATTGAATAGAGCAAATACCCCAGAGTAGTTCTGGAGGCTGAATATTAAGGAGCGGGAAACTGGGGCCAATGAAGCCAAACAAGTGCAGGGTAACAGATGAAGAATCAGATCAGAGATTGTGCGCTGGATGCAGCTGGCGGTAATAGACCCATCATTTTATATGGAACGCTGGTGTGGTGTCCAGCCTATTCTAAGGATTGGTGCAACAGATCAAATGGGGTTCTGCCTCTTCGCTTTATTACCGGTATATTCACATTACTGGAAATTTGAAGCTAAAGTTACAATCGTTGGGCAGAAACGATTGAAATAAAGAACTGTCAAAGATAGTTTATCTCAATATCCGAAATTATCTTAATACGAGTGGACATGGGTGCAGTAATTTAGAAAATTTACTACAAGAAATCATAGAAAAGAAGGAGCTTTAGAGGATCGTTTAGGATTACCAGGAGGTATGGAATACCTTCGACCAACTTTTAACCAGGACTTTGTTAGCAATGAGCAAGGCAAATGTCCACAAAATCTAAGCTGTACTCATAGAACTAAAAAGTTTTAAATGCTTGTCAAGAGGTTGAAAACCCAATTTGACAAATTAGCCGAAGATATCGAGCCCTAAACGCTAAAAAGACGTAAGCAAAAATTTTTTTTTTCATTTTGTTTTTGATGCAGAAATATTCCTACAGCATCTAGATGAATTTCTGCATCAATAATAAAATTTGGAAAAAATTTCTCTTACATCTTTTTGGCGATTTTTCTAAAGAATTCATTTAAACTGAAATTTGCGCATTCAGTTTTTATCGAACATAAAATAAAGTACTGCCAAGAAATACAAACTTAAACATGCCCTATCGGGCAACGCACTAGTGCCGACTTGGTACATACCTTTGGCTGTTGCTGTTATTGGTTAGATTCCAGAAGGTCCCATGATGTTAAAATTTTGACAAAAATTATGGCTTTCTATTACCAAACTATGAAAAAGCATCTGTGAAGTTCAGAATGAAGACGTATTTGAACGAAAAAGCCGACAAACACATGCTTGTCGTTATTTGCAACATGTACCCGGTAGAATCTCGGAATAGACTTAGAGCGCGATTGTATTTCTCGAGCAATTGGACCAATTTTTCCTTCAGGACAATTAAGTATACATATGTACGTGCCCATGTCAATGTACAACATACACATTCACATCGCATACTTGTATTCATGCAGCGGCAAGCAACTTAAGTCAGTATAATTTTGAGTGCTCATCACGGCACGTGTCGTAAACAACAACAAAGGTATCGAAATTTTCCTCACTGTGGACCTAGAGTTCAATAAAAATACACTTACATACATATGTACATACTAAAATATTTATGTAAACTGGCATACATATTATACACTATAAATACGTAAATATGTTTTTCTGTATGTACATATGTTTTTGTAGCAAAGTATTATGTGTCTCCATACATTATCCTGTCATCCATCACTTTACTGCTTAACAGCGAAGGCAGCTAAGATGGTAAAAGCAACAACCATACCAACAGTGGATGGCAGCATTATCGGCGGTAGCTCAGTCGGGCAGACGCATGAAGTGTCAGCACGAAAACTCGGCGTTAGAGCACACAAAAAAAGGGTCAGTTCCGGAACAAAAGGGTAACGAGCTCAACATGAGTTGGCATAAAGGTTTCATTTTACAATTTTATTCAATAAAATTTTAACTTCATTTGATTACAGCAATAATGGAGGGATGAGTGGATGGCAGAGGCTATAAAAGATAGAAATACAGGTTACTAAAAAGCGAACGGGAAAGAAAGTATGAGATGAATATGGATTTGAGAGAAAAAACGGAATTGGAAGTAGCAGTGAAGGCGCAAAAGCGTGACATACGCACACACACACACACACACACACACCATATGAGCCTGAAGAGCATATAGTCGTCACACCAGCAGCAGGAGCAATCGTAATACTCATAAAACCAACTACAAATTGTAACATATTCATGAGCGGCAATGTTGCCATACTGTTGCCACAAACGCTGATGGCGGCGAAAGCAAGATGAGCTACCGCAACTTAAGTTTTTACTTATCATCCGAAAGTGTCTCAATGTGGTAAAGTAAGTTGAATTGCCGCACACGCTGCGTGAGTGTCGGCGCTTAGCTGCAGTGTGGCATCAACATTCGCCTTATATTTACACATACTTAAGCACATATCTACATATTTTTGTAAGACTACGATGTGCTCACGTCTTCTACGAATTATGTCAACGTCATCCTCACCATTGCCATAGTAGCCGCAGCAGTTGTGCCTCCATTGATTTCCATCCAATGCTGACTCACGTTTGCTTGACTGGTTGGTGGTTTCGGTTTGGTCTCGATTGGTTTGATTCGTGGTCGTGTACCACAATATCCCCCAAGCAGTGGTAGGTGGCGCTGCTTGGCACCCCTTTAAAGCGACTCGAGTTGTTGCTTGATTTGCATTACATACACTCAGAAAAAGGTTTAGTTATAATAACCAAGATTTGGTTATAGTGACCAAGTGGCATAGTTGGATATGGCGAAATAAATATATAGTTCACGAAAGTCTGCAATTTCTTTGAGACTTCTAGTTGGGACAAATGTATATTTGTTAATAATTACAAAACGACTACCTTGATTGGACAATATTGTTAGTTGAATAAAATCATTGTTGAGCAAATATAAACAATGCTTTGGTTGATACAAGTTTTCAATTAATTTTGTGAACTTGCTGTAAACTTGAATCAGCTAACCGTTTATTATTGGAAAAAAGTTCCAGTTTGACATAAATAAAAATTTACTCGATGGTTGTTGTGTTTACTTTCTTCTTTTATTTGCATTTATTTAGCATAAAAAATACATATATATTTACATAAGTTAGTTACTAAAGTAAATAATACATATGTAGATATATGGTGTTAAGAATTTCCTAAAGATCAACGATGAAACAGGAACAGTCGTGCGAAAACCCATGTCAATATCTGCTGGAAGTATACTGCTTTGCTTTTTTCTTTGGTTAAATAGACACTTTTAAATTATAATTCACATGAATTATATATCCACTGAAAAACCCCGGTTGGCATCAAACTTTATATTTTTAAATAACTATGCGCGCACCGAAACAACTCGCGGCGATAGTAAAAGTGAAACTGCGACAAACAAGTCTGGGCAAGTCATAGCATACACTTTTATTTCTCTACCTAGCGCAGCAATCGACATGCCATAGCTTGCTGAGCACTCTGTGACCACATGCGTGTTTCACCCATATACGAACAGCGGGAGCGGAGTAATGATTTCCACGCACAATGCAATGGTCGGCATACTAGCCAATTCAAACGATTCAATAAGTGGGACGTGTGCATTGCTCAGATGGCGCTCTTCGTATGTGAAACACACATGTGCTCAGAGAGCGCTCAGCATCCTTTAGGGGTGGCTCACAAGCATGAATATGTTCCGCTCTCAAACCAAATCGTGGTTGCCTCAACTAAGATTTGGTAACTATGACTAAACCATGTGTTGAAAGAAAGCTTATCTGCATTAGCAGAGCTTAATAACATACTTTTATGAACCATACGTTAAGTTGGATGGAATTTGTAGAAATATGCCTCAAAGAAATATTTATTAGTATTTACCAAACCCTACAACTAAATAAACGATTTGTTACAACCTAGATGAATATTAGAAGCTTTAATATATTTAGTTATAATTACCAACCCATGGTAATAGTTCCCAATCCTTGGTAACAGTTCCCAAATATTGTCGAAATTCGGGAACTAAATATCTTTAGTTGTCGAAACTAATCCTTTTTCTCAGTGTAGGTCGATAAGTAGGTCGGTTTGGCGATTGCTCGGCCGATCGCTTCGTCGATTCGTTTGCAAGGTGTTAGCTTGTGACACTACATTGCTGCACCGTTAGTTTGGTCAATGTTCGATGCTTGTCATAGTTAAAGATTATGATGCTAATGAAAATTTATTGATAGCAAATTTAACCCGACAACTTTCGTGCTACTCTTCGTAGTTTCTACCTCGCTCTCTACCTATCTTCATTGGTCGTTTTTACTGTGCTTTAACGGTTGCGTAAGTCATTGTAGAAGTCGATGGAACGTAAGCCAAGTGTGCGGCAATAAAATGGCATGGAAATTGAATATGAAACAAAAGTGATGGTAATGCGATTGGAGTGTTGCTTCACTGGGACAATAAGTGGACAATTTAGTTAGTATAGATACCAGAAATTTATATATGCATACATGTATACAGTGGTCGTAGAAATTATTGCCGCAAAATATTTTGCTCGCTTTTAACATACTATTATTTTTGCTACTTAATTTTGTTTTTTTTTTTATAAAAATATAGTTCGTTCTTTAACAAACCCATGTAAACTCAAGTTTCAAACTTTGTGCAATATTAAAAAAAAGATCAATAAACATTCGTAAAAAAATTGAGGTTTTTAAATTACATCTTTTAGAAAAATTCTGAGTATGCTGTTTTGTAGCCCATTGAATTCGTGTAAAATAAAGTACAAATTTCAGATGGCTGCAATTACGGCTGATTTTTGAGAGCTTTATGTGTCGAAGATGTTATAGTTTTCTTCCATATAAAAATTAATTGGTGTGTATTCGTTTTGTTTGAAACCAATATTTCAATATTTTTTACACGTAATATGTATGTATTACAATTCATATTTTCTTTAAAATATTTTTATTTTAAACTATCCTAAACCTTTTACGGCTGACGCTATACGGTATATATTTCAATAATCTAATTCCTTTAATTTCGGTTTAATTTGATTTTTTAATCCAGTGGCAACCTTCCTACAAGAAGTTTAGAACTAAAGCCATTTTTAAAACCATTTCGATGGATAGCCATATTGTAACAGGCCAAAGCCTTTAATTTGGAAATTTCGCAAGCATTTTTTTTTTTGAGACTTCCAGAATTGAAAACTTTTTGCGGTTCGCCAAAGGGGTTTGCTATTAAAAATTTAACCTTCTTAATACAAAACACGCATTTCCTGTAAGATGTTTTCAAAAGAAAAAGCCAAATAACGTTCGGATGCGCCATTTATTTTGCATTTAATATGTATGTACTATTTATGTAAGTTTGTGCGTACAGTTGTAACGGATTTATTAAATTCCATACATTTTTCACAAAAACAACTATTTAGAGTTAACTTTTTTGTCTTGATTTTCTGAGGCTGCGTTCGCAGATGTAAAATCTTGTAGCGGAACAAGGACTGTTGCTCCAACGTTCTCCCATCTCAACACAACGCTCATGTTGAGAATCCGTTGGTTTGCCAGCGAGCCAGTGTGTGTTTGTAAACGGTTTACTTGTGGGTATCCACCTCCATTCACTGTAATTAGCCAAATTATTTCCACCAATCCAGTAAACGTATCCGGGATCGGCATTATGTATTTCAGCATGAACAAAATCTACATCACAAAAAGGAGCAAAAAGTTTGTCAGTAAATACATTCATTCCCACTTACTTTGTTTCATCAAAAACATTTGCAAATTCACAACTTTGTCGCGAGTATCCAAAACGGTAGGGCTTGATTGGTTTCTTTGGCAAAACTCATAAGCTTTTTCCTAAGTAAGCTACATGCGTTGAAAATGTTCTCAAAACATATACACGTACATAAAAATTTGGGTAAAAAACAAAAACAAAACAGATTAACAATTATTTTATACTTACCGGCTCTTTGTGCCAAACTAAATACTCAATCTGGCATAAATGTACGGAATAAACTCCTTCAGCTGCAAATTAAAAGCGTTTCTATTATTTAAGAAAATATTCTAGATTTTAGAAGATCAAATTTGCATACCAGCGCCATAAATTTCGCTGGAATTCGGTTTTGAGTTCTCGATAGTTGCCAATTCGACGAGTGTGTACAATTTTAGAAATAAAATTAAAGCAGTGAAAAGTTTACCACCTTTAGCCATTACAATTTTATTTTTATGATTGCAGCGAAAATGTGATGTCTTGAATACTGTGCCATTTGGCCACAGCTGTAATATAATAGGCCAACTCGACACCGTGGAAAGTTGATTTTAGATACAAATTTTAAACTTTCAATAAAAAAGTGTGAAATATCAAACAATAATTTAATTAACTTCGAAGTTTTTTGTTTTAATTGCAATCTCGCAATTAGATATGATGAAATTTTTCTAATAATGTGCATGAAATTTCAAATGTGAAAGTCGTTCTATAATTCCCAAACCAAACAAAAATCTATTATATTTTAAGACTTGCACCAAAATATTTCGGGAAAATATCGGGATTCACATGAGCTGGACCGATTTGAATATACATACATCCAAAAATTTATTTTTTTTTTAATAAAAAGAGTTTATTTAAGTATTTGTTGAAAACAAATCACCTCAGATGATAAATAATTTAAAAAATTTGCATAAAAATATTTAAAAAATTTTCTACGGAATTACAATAATAAGATTTTTGATGCTGTTTTTAAATTTTTTTCAAAGATTAATTTAAGAAAAACTTGTATAACTCAGCCAACACTTTAGATACCCATTTAGACTTATGAGGTGTGATTGGAGAGGAATTTTCTCACCCTTTTTATATTGTATATATTAAAAAATATTTTTTTAATGTAATGGTTTTGAAACATTTCAATCCTTTTACTCTAGTTACTGACAGAAGTCACATATATAGAGTTAGCCAGTTAACCTTCGAAAATTATTGGTGTAACAATTTTACGATCTCTGCCCCCAGACTAATTGAATACCCTTCCGCTTGGAATATGCTTGAAAAGGTTACCAAGGGCACTAAAATTTCCGGGTAGGGCCCTCCAATAACTCCAGGAATCTTAACGACGTCTGTGTACCCCTGAGGTGTACCCACCTGAATGTGTCCGTCCATAATAGAGACACTCTAGATCAACTTTTTGTATATAACAACCTTAAATCTTCTTTTGAAAACTACTAGAACTAGTTGGAGCTGTGAGCCTAGCTTGGCCATCTTCTTAAATGATGATGATGATGGATTAAATGATAGCCCTTTCTGGTGAAATTTAAGACATGGATATAGGTAGTGAAACGCACTATAGAAGAAGAGAGGGGCAACTGAAGAAGTTTTATATTCTCGGCCCAAACCGGGTATCGGTTGTAGTACTGTAGAATATTTATGTAAATCTTTAATATTAGAAGCAAGATTTGTTAAAGAGGTGTAATGGTTTTTACCCCAAAATAATATAATATTATACTTATTTATAACAATGATCTCCTACAGTTCTTTTTACATTAAACTTCGGTGTTCATACACCGCGTTTTTTATGAGAGTACAGCAAATCGGCCATTGCGCTTTAAATTCTTAATAAACTTATACATATCGATGTAAGCATATAAATACTCGTCCTTGTATAAATGATGCACGTACAACTACGTATTTATTACTGTTATTAAATACATGTTGTACTTGCACTGTTTACTTGTACATACACACACACACACACATACACATACAATGAGGTTTTTTACACCGCCACACATTTTTTATTGTTGTTGTAGTTGCTGGGTTGCCACAGTTCGGAAGTGGTTTTTGCTTCCGCTGTTGTTGTACTCTCGGCATCGTAATATTTCTTCGCCTCCGCTAATGTCATTTTTGTTGTGCAATACTTATTTGTAGTTGGCTTAGTTGTTTTGCCTGCTGTGTCGTTATGATAACAATGTTTGTCTTTATTTTGGGCTCGCGCCTTTACTTCAGTTTTCGTTATATTCAAGAAAGTAAGTAAGAGCAGTGCCAAGAGCCAAATTTAACTATTTTGCAGGAGGGTGTATGCGTGAAGGGAAGCATTTAAACGTACATGTGTTTAGTGGGAAAAAATTTTCTAAAGTTTTTAAATTCGAGAAAGTGTAGGCTCCGTGTTTACCAAATGATAACGAACACTTTCTATGACTTTTAAAGACTTTATTCCTTCACTTAAACGTTGGACATTTTACTCATACGCAACGTAGGACGTAGTCCTTATGCACAGTACAAGGTATGGCAATAGGCTAGCGTAACTATGATTTTATTATTATTTATATTATGTGAAATGAATTTAATATAAAAATGGTAAGTTTTGGGGAAAGTAAGACAGTAATAATGCTCAGGCGGTAATCGAAGGTTTTGTAAGTATTGCATAAATCTCGAAATGTGATGTCAGAGAATATTCTTTTCCATTTAAACAACATTCATTGCCCTTGAAAAGTTTAATTTTATTGATCATTTCCTGCAAGTGAATATTAATTACGCGTCGTCACGTGACTTAAGATGCCTTTCAAAATACATGCACATACATCTACTAATTTGCATGTTTTTTTTAATTGCTTTCATTTTCATTCATACGTAAAATTTATTTGTTTGCTAGAAATTCTGAATGCATGCGATTGCCTTAAAATTATAATTTTGTAATATCCAATTTCCAATTAATAAATAATTTTCATGAAAATTACATAGTCACCTTTCAGTTATGGACCATTTAATAAATTGCTGTATTGAGTTGTTAAAGGTGCGACAACCCAGCAGGGATTCGTAAGGAAAATATCTACATATTTAGTAAAAAATTAGGCCTAAATATGCTTCTATATAAATATATAAATGCTAAGTGGAATAAGCAGCGTTAAGCGGGAATATGCAGGCAAAGCATATATCTTTTATTTTGTGATATTTTCGTCAATTTTAGGCCGATTCATAAATATTGTCCTTGCCTTGAACGGGTGTATATCTGAAGTGATTTTGTTTTAGCCAAACCCAAAAAATTTATTGGTGGGATCCCGAGATATCAAACGAAGTGAGGCTCTGTGTTAAGACCTAGGCCACTAAAAAATCATTTTCTACAAAGGTGCAGAATACATAAATAAAACACTAATATCTAACAAAATAAGTTTAAGAGAGCTTTCGTTAAAAACTGATGCCTATCTAGGCACTAAAAAAAATTAATATTTAAGTAAAAAGTATTAAATATTACCAGAACTTACACATACTAGATGTTTTCAAATATATTTTCCGCCTGTCTCAAAATTAAGTTTTATATACTGTATATTAGGGAAACTTAAAAAAAGGCACCGACTTACATAAATAAAATAAAAATCACAAATATCCGTAAACACTATCTAATCTAATAAACACGGTTACACGCTCATTAATTTTCAAAAATTATACGAAATTCCTCACTTAGTTTTTTTATAAGACAATACTCTAAAAGAATTAACTGGAGTAAGAGATAGAGGTATTTGGCACATATGGTCAGATGAAACTATGGAACAGCAAGCGAACTCCTTTTTCTGTCGAGCACAAGGGATCCCTAAACTCAGTTCACAGGGCCGATACATAAATGAATGGCAATGAATTTCTATCAACCGTGCGTTCGATTGAAAAATACCACTGAAGAGGGCTCCCAGCCGGAACCGTAAAAATATGAGTTACAACACCAAAATTTTGACAAAATTGCAGACGAAAATGTAACATTTCTTACTGGGATCGCAACTTGAGCCCGATTTTCGTATTTTTAGGCGATCAATACCAGAAACAGTTGGAAATTCATGTACTGCATATATGTATTTAAGTTTATGCTATGAAATACAAACTTATATTCATGTAAATTGATATGTTATGAATATATAATGCTGCTGTAGCATTTCATTTATATTCAGTGAAATTATGCATAAGAAAGTAAGCTGGTTAGCAAATGATGTCAGTTTAAATACAGACATAAATATGTACATACATATGTATGTATGCAGGTTCACTTTTGCAGAAACAGTGGAATAATTAATCAGATAATTAAAAAATAAGGGAGGGTATGTAATTAAACAAATAAACAGTGAGGCGGAAGTTCATTTTAATAAGCAACAGAGTATAATATAATTTAAGTATTTATTAACAAAAACGCCCACAAATTAATTTATTCAAACATGATAGGTATAGCATCAGCGCCACCTTGAAAACGAGGGAAATCAGGGGTTTTTATTCCTCAGGGGAAGAGTCATTTACGATCTTAACCTAATTATAACCTAATATAAGTAGTATTGATATAACGTTGTAGTCATACCCAAGATGATAGCACTCCATATCATCCCAACTTCTTTACAGAGCGCTGCATTTTCTTTCTTATTTGGTCGAATTCTAAGAAGTGGAAACTTTTACCCACACTTCCAAATCTCTTTTGTAATTTGACTATCGCGTATGTATACTAAAATGTGGGAAGGGATGTCCCTTTGAATTAGTAAAATCCTTGACTTTCTTTGTTTCCAAGATGACGACGATTTCACAACTCCAAGCGGCCCGTAAATCAATCCTTCCCTGCGATTTAAAAAACGTTTACGAACATGCAAAAATCATGTGTATTTTATAACTTGATTATACTACATGCATATATAGGTACAGCTGAGTTTCTTTCTCGACGGCTGAATAACGTAGACAAGTCAGGTCCAAGTTTTATTACAAACATATACGAAACTAAAAGTATGACAAATGAAATTGCTACAAAATATTGCATTTTATTTTCAATAAAAATCTGTTAAAGAAATATTAAAACTTTTAATTTTACAAAAAGATAAACTTAAAATAGAAACCAGTTAACAGACTTTTTTCATAAACTGTACATAAAAAAATCTCAGCATTTCACCAATCTTTTAAGAGTTCCAACTTTTACCATTTAGCATTTGTTCTCAATCTTTGAACTGAATACAAGCCAATCCTTCGAAAGCTACTTTGAGTTCCTTAGTACGAAACCACATTATATTGATACGCAGGGAGCTAAGAATAACAACAGTCAAATTCACTTTGAAATGCATATGTAGGTAGATATGTATATATAAATATGTATAAGTACGTAAGTATGATAGTATTTCAACAAATTTATGCCAGTATGACAAGCGAAAGTGTGACTTGTTGGCTTGCTTTATCATCCTTGGCAGCTTTTCACTTCTTCACGCTCAACGTCGATACGTTTGGCAAGTGGATGTTGTCGTTCGATGGCTTTGTTGCGCACATCATCTCTTTGTCATTTTTGACTTTTGCCTATGTCACATCCGTCGTTAGATATAACGGCAAACAAAAACCGGTGAATGTGGTGCGTCGAAAGGGAGTCGGGAAGAAGGCCTGTAAGGTAGCGCTAATAAATGATTTCAATGAAATTTTTGGGAAAACATTATGAAAAAAAAAATTTTAAATATTTTCCAGTTAATCTATATATCTTTTAGAGATTGCTTTACCTTAAAATATTTATTTGCATGCTATAGCTTTTTATTGGCGAAGGAGAGATTCTCGTATGCGGTGAGCTGGTGAATTTGTTAGGCGGGAATTTAGTCAGAAAATAAAGCACCTAAAAATTTTCGGTGCTAATTGCTGCAGAGCTGGGCAAGAAAAAAACAAACAAACACGGACAAAAACTGCCAAATGTTTAATGAACTGAATATACATATTGGTAAGCAAATATTAGGTTTGTTCCACAAGCTACTCGAAGTCACATCGAGTTACACATACGCGTTCCACAAGTGAGTTTTAAAGTTTATTTGATATACGCTGACAGTTTGAACTTTGCTCGAGTTTTTCCACAAGTAGCTTGTAGAACAAACCTAGTGTTTATCTAATTATAGTAAATATTTTCTCTTTGGCATTTCCTACTGGCACTTTTGTGTCACATGAATTCTACTTAATTTCATCTATGCGTATATTTGTTTTTCTGTTGACAGCGCCCATTGATCATGCGAAGACAAAATATTGAGTAGTGTGGTTAGCAGTCACGACTCAACCGCAGAAGCGCACACACACGCCCGTAAAGATGCATATATGTACCTATGTGTATTAGGGTGGCACATAAAAATATAAACATATAAATTTTGTATAGGGCGCCCCTTTATTTTATTTTACGTACAAAATAAAGACATCCACGAAAATTTCTAAACAATTGTTAGAAAAAATTAAAATTTTTTCAGAGTCGCATAAGTTCGACAAAATTTTTACATGAAAAAAGTTTGACATATTATTGAAACTTTTTCATATTTGCTGAGTTATAGCTGGTCAAAGTAAAAACTTTATAGGATTTTTTGCGATTTTTTAAAACCATAAAATTTTTTTAAAACACTTCACGCGATCGCCAAAATTTTTTTAAATTAATTTTGAAATTTTCGTGCAGATTATGTTGAAACATTGCGGAACACCCTAATGTGTATATATGAATATATGTACATATGTATGTATTTCAATACCCAAATGTGTGCGCCATGTATTCGAATTCGCTTTTAACCTAACTAAGCAGCTATTTGAACTTCCGTTTGAGCCTTTAACGGTACTCGTTGTTTTTGTTATTGCAGTAGTTTCTATTATATTAAGTTAAGTTCATTCTTGTTTTCGTCCTTGTAAGCGTGTAAGTTTAAAGTGGATTTCCTGGATTGTTCACCATGCCGAAATCAGTCCCAGTGCTCACTTCGCTGCCACCAGCTGCTTGCTAATCCTTGCACGCATACCCAGACACCGTAGAACATTCATCACGCCGCCGCCACTAAACGCTCGCCTCGCACAAGTAGAAAGTAGCCGCCCGCTCGGCGGAGGAAAATAATTTTTTTTTTATTTTGTTTGTTGGCGCAATTGTTGCTGTTGTTGCAAGTGCTTTACTCGCCGTTTTTGTGTCTTCCGGGCAACATAAACACTTCAGTCAAAAGTTTACTTACATTATTTGACAAAAGTTTTCAATGAACCTACGTGTGGACTACATACTATGAGTTAAGTGATAAGGCGGGCGGTAAGTTGTGAGCGCTAGCGCTGGCGTTGGAGTGAAGTTGAGCCAAAAAAGGTCCCGATTACACGCACACCGTTGCATTTGTGGGTCAAAGCTTAGCTGAACTGAGCCAAGCGGCGGCTGTTGTAGTGGCGGAACAGGTGGCTTGCGGTTCACAGTGCCACAGATTGAGGTAAGCATGACTCTGTAAAAAAAAAAAAACGAAGAATGAACAGCTTTAGCGGCAACAATAACAATAGCAAACATTCTTAGAACTAACTTCGGATAATGTACATACTCGTAGGTATGTATGTAGGTAAGTTTAGAAATAGGGATAAATGACGCACATACATGCATACATTTCCAAGTACTTAAATTGAATGGATGCCTGTTTTTCAACTTAAGCGCCGACATTTAAGACAAACTGGTTTTTAAGTCTTACTCCGCCCCCAGCTTTTAAATTTTACTTTTCAATTTTTTGTTTGTTCTGCTTACTTTTATCGCCACTTTCAAGATTTTGTTCCACACTCAGACAAATTTAAGTACTGCATGTGTGTACTAAATATATGTACATATGTACGTGTAGTCAATAGTAAAGATGCTGCTGTTGTTCTTGTTGTTTTAAGTATCTGCTAAAGTGTGGACAAAGAAGTTTGTGTATCGTAGTTTATTATCTGACGCTGAGGTCAACTTTCCCTTTTTTGTTGATAAGTATTTATGTAAATACCTTTGGAGTGAAGATATGAATTTATGAGAAACAAGTATTAACATAAAATGTCGGCCTTTTTCGAAAAAAGTCCATCAATATGTTTATATGTGCGGAAATCCAATCTTCCATTTTCAGCCAGCTAACTGAGTAACATAGTTGAAGACTCGAATTATGCCTGAGCCCATAAAGTCTATGTATTGTCCGCTACGCATTTGGTATTCGCAATCATAAATGTTGCAATTCTTCTGGTATGTTACATCACGGCGTCTTTAAGACAATTGCAGAGAGGTCAATAAACAGTCTCCATTGTTGCTTAGTCTACATAAATGGTTGGAAAACAATTTGAAACAAGGCATGTTGAAACTCATTACCATTTGGTTGAAGTAGAGACTTAGGAATTCTTCTAAGATTTTTTCAAAGTGTGAAGTAATGCTGCAATTCGTTGGTGGAAGCTGCCACACCAAATTAAGAGGTGAGTAAATTTTCAATATATATACATATATTACTAACGCGAGGATTAAGCTATAGAGAAAATGTGCAGACCCTTGTCAATGTCCTCAGATAGGGAATATTCGACCTGACCCTACTTTCTTTCACACTGGTAACTCGCATTACGAATTAAAGCGGTGGTGCGTGTGTGGTAGGTAGCAAATTGTCTACGATATCAACGGTAACCATATACCGGCTCAATGAATTGTGAATCGTAACATATCCTACCGATGATAGAAGCTCTTTAATTCTTAGCTAATGCCCTAATCTATTATTATTATTAACGCCCTAGGCAGGTTTTCAAGTTTAAGGGTGAGTCCCAGCAAACCTGCGTCTCTGATTCGCAAAGCTCTGAGCCCATCTGACAGTTCCTGCAAAGCCTATACCAATAATATGCTCTGTCCTTTTAGTTCAGCAGTTTCGCATATCATGAATGATCTAAATTTAGGGAGGAGCTTTACTTCCATGATATGTGTCGGGGCAAGATCCAGCTGCAGGAAAATTTTCCTTTGAGCAGTTCGGTTTCTCTACACTGTCTTCAGCAAGCTGTTGGATAACTATCACCATCGTTGGTAGCTAGCTCTCATTTATACCAGTTGCGTAGCGGGAGGCTTTCTTCTGAGGGCTTGGAAAGTTGGGTTGATTCCAAAAGATAGTACGAGATTTTTCTTTGTTGTTTTTCTAAAATCTCCGGAGATCCTAGATTCTAAAGATTGTTATGAGCATTTTCACAGTCTATACCGTGGTAATCTCCAATCTCCAGGATAGCTCTTGGATCGAAACCGATTTACTTTGATTCATCTACCGTATAACTGTGTTACAGAACATCGTAGTAAAGTAGGTCGGCTACCTGCTGGAGAAACACTTCAGACCACGACCCTCCCCTCCCATCTAACTCATAGAGTTTACTTTAACCTGTTCTTGGGTACGGCCCCTTGGAGAGTATCGTGCTGGTTGTGGTTTAACACCCGAATGCGGATAGAGTTGACATTTGCATTGCATTGCAACCGGGTGCCGGACTCATAGCACGGCAGAGGTTTAGATAGGCCTCTAACCCTGCCAAAGTGGTAAGTAAGTCCATTCCGCACTACCAATTGGTACCGAGATGATTGCATTTCGGGCGCTGATTTTCTCTTTGATTTCATCCGCTGTGCTTTTGAGCGCCGTGAAGTAAGGTCGGTCTCGGCATGTACCCACGAAAAATATTAGCACACGTTATCCTTCGGTTGTATCAGACATATATGAATACGGAGCTATGGTGGCATTGCTGGAAACTGCTTGGTGGATAAGTTTACTACAAGAAGTACCCTCTAAGCATCATCGCCGATCTAGTAGATGGTGCCCTGGACTATACATATATAGCTCAACAAGCACTATATGAAATGTAGAACATGGTTACCAGCAAGACATTTCGAGCCACAGAAGGTTGAGAGACCTAGATATTTATGGGCATTCTCATAGGACACTGTCTAATTGAGATACATGCGGTGAGTCTAAACATCATACCTCATTTCCACCAAAAAATATCATAATACTCACCCTTTATTGCAGTAACATTTACTTATCTGGCATACAATTTTTACAAACTGAAATGTAGAAGACATTCTTATCAAATTTATTTCTACTAAATTTACCACATTAATTTCCATTGCATATGTTACCATTTGCATAGATGTGTAATTAACCGCAAAGTAAATCGTAAAATGTAATTGACAACTAACACTTGTAACGGGATTAAGTGTTAATTCCCAGCTACGGGTATACGACTATTGAAGCGCGAACACAAACCGCTCATTTTGTGTGAACATGTGTATTTAGATACTGCTCGGTACAAAGCAGCATATGGCTTTCAGGATGTTGTATTTAAGCAGCTTTGGCTACGTATTTGGTATATTTACAGCTTGTAAAGGTAAATGGAGGAGTTAGTAACTTTGTTAATGTGATTGTCGCACTATTAACGGCTTACAAGCGTAATGAAATTCGTTGGAATGAATACGTAGTCTTGAATGTGCACTAAAGAGCATTGGAGTTGGTAATAAACAAATAACTGTAATTTCAAGTTAACGTTATTTATTTACTTTTCCATTTTAAGAAAACTATCATGCAATCAGCAACTAATTCTGATCACGAAAAAGATTTAAGACAGAGCCCAGAAAAAAAGGTTCGCCAGACCCTCGAGAATATTATTTCTCCAACAATCGGTCACAAAAAGTAAATTATATATATATGGTAAAAGCTATTCTTAGTTCGCTTGGACATCCGCTAAAGCTTTCTTTATAAAACTTATACTTTCTCTTTGAAATATGCTGTCTATAGTTTAATTTGTGTAAACTGCCTGTTAATGCATTTTTCACCGCCTACCCCCGATTTGATATGCATCAGTAATACATACATATGTATATATATTCACACCTACCCCCCAACTCTATATTTAGTATTAATCTCAATAAATCAGCACTCTCTCGTGCTAAATTGCTCGTAAGACGCCACATCAATAAAAAGTAAAAGACAAAATGAAGGTAAAAGAATTGAGACAGCCAACTCAAA
>NW_023458561.1:65230914-65238669 GCF_013731165.1 Rhagoletis pomonella | reverse complement strand
ATATATTCCAGTGTTACCATTTTCGCGCCTTTTCGTGAAATTGCTTTCGGTACTTTTGTATATTCAGACCAGTACGATGAAACTAAATAAGGTGTCGAACTTCACAGTCGAAAGTAATCTCAACAATTTCTCTGAAGTCCAAATTTCGCAAAGCTTTGGTCTTAACAGCTTTAAATGCAACTCTTAACCAGTCCTGAGGAGCTCTCTTCGACTACTTCGCATATATCACAATGGGCTAATGCTTATGCTTCCAAAGGGGCATACCACCGAATCCTAATGCCAACCCAACTTATGCTATATACATATAAACAGAGCTTCATGTTAAATATTAGTAACACCTTGAAATTTTGCCCTACGAAAACTAACGAAACAGAACGTTGTTAAGCAACTGAACTTAATCCAATGATAAGTTCTGCTGCAACTTTTAGTTAAAAAATTACAAAAAGCGCACAAAAAAATACTTTTTCCCAGAGTCATTCTGAACCAATTTTACCATCCTTCTGCTATGCTCAACTTTTTCTTCGCATTCTTTTGTGTAAAAATATTTGTTCATACAGTTTGCGGTTAGCAAGTGTGTACGCCCACAAAAATTGTGAAATAATGAAATAACTGATTGCTTGCGAATTATAACAAGTCGAGTCAAATTTAGCGGAAAATTGACTTTTGGTGCCACTTACCAGTAAATACATGCTTGTATACTTCATACCACTTACTACTAACATTGTGTTGTACAAGGCATGTGACTGGTCAAATTCGTTACGAAGAAGGTCATTTGAGAAGAAGAGAAATATGATGTTGTTATTGGCTAAAAGGTAGCAAACAATTTTATTTTTTTACAATTCTTTTGTTACCAACGTTGCTTTGTGGCATTCAAGTAAAACGTTTACATATATGTAAGTGTATAGTTGTGTGATATATTTTTTTTTTGTTTTTGTGTATGTCCAAACATACATGCATATATACATACACATCCCTATTCTCTTGAAGGCATATTGTGCCCAAAAGCTGTTTACAGTATGAATTCAAATTAACCCAGTAAACAGTTGCGAACATAATCTACCTACTACTAAATTATTTCGACGTTTTTTCATGATTTTCAAAAGGACAAGATAAATAAATTAAAGTCCTAACTAAAAAAATGCCAAGAACGAGATCGCAAAAGCACTAGTCATATTTCTGAAACAAAATTGTTTCCTCCTAATTTATTTGAATTCGCTTCTAGATCAGAAACGTTATATTTCACATACTTGGGGAAATATTGCAGAAATATTCGAAACAAAAAGTGACAAAACTTCCAACGTATTAATAAGTTGGCTGGCAATTTGTGACAAAATATTATCTCATTCGTGACACTGGCAGTAACTAACTATAAAAAAAAACATGAACGGAGCAGATTACCAGGTATAAATACTAATATCCTTGTCATCGTTATGAGCTGAAACCAATGAATCGATTGAAGCAAAATGGGCTCAGTAAAAATCCTTCGGCTGTCTTAAAATCAGTCTAGTTCCGCTTTCTATATAAATATTTCTCTAAGCAAATTTCTATTAACCCTTTTAGATTGCCTTACTGATCTCTAATTCTACAGGGACCTAATTAAAAACTTGCTTAAGTTCCTACAGGACGCTGAAAAGAAACATTTTTTCAAAGGACAAAATTAAGCCGACTATCTGATGGGTTTATAAATGTTCAAAAGTTGATCTTAAATTTTTAAATTACCTAAAATTTATTTTTCATTTTCAAATAACCAAAATTTTATGGCCAATATTTACAAGGCGAAAATTTTTGCTCGAAGCTATAAAAAGACAAAAAAAAAATGCTTGCCCAGATTTTAAGTAGCCGTAATTTGGAGTTTAATTTTTAAATGACCACACAGTAATAACAGTTTTTTCAAGCACCAAAAATGTATGTCCAGTTTTTAAGTTACTAAGTTTGTATGTCAAGTTTTTGAATGACAAAAAATATGTCCAGTTTTTAAACGAACAAAAATGTATGGCTAGTTAGATTTGTGTAGCTCAAAAATTGTGTGCAGGTTTTAGTTTATAAACAATTGCATGACAATTTTTTATTTGTAGGCGTTCATAACTATAATCATCAATTTACTTTAGTTTCTTATCTCATGACATATGCATGGTCAGGTTATTTTTATCATTTATATTTAAGTAGTTTTCGAAAACTCTATTGTTTGCTGGGACTTGATATTTTATTTTTTGCTGTTTTCGTTTTGCATTCCCTATCACCAGGTTGTTCTAATCTGTTAGACGAAAATTGAAATGAAATTGAATTGTTTCTAAATGTGAGCCATTGGCTGCCATTTACCTTTAGTTGCCTGCAGACGTTTCATATCGCTGTCCTTTGGCTTAGCTCTGCTCCGTTACTTTGGCTGCTGGTCGTTATTGAAAGAAATATGTAACATTCCAGGAAGCTGCCGGAGCAAAGGCACGAATCATACCGAATCGTAAGTATGTATGCATGCATGTATGTACACAATGACATTTACATGCATAAACAAAAGAGCAGCGATACAAAAACTTCACATATGCGAAGTAAAAAAGCAAGCAAATCACCAAAAAAATGTTGGGTATATTTCGAATCAAATATGTATCTACAAGTGGCCGATTGTAGCGGACCCGTTGACTACAGCAGCTGACGGCTGCACTTTACTTTTGTCCAAGGCATTTACAGTTGGCTTATGCAATGAGCACAAGTAGTGAGTACAACTATAATAACAACAACAAACCAACTTTTTTTACTGCCAATCGATGCATCTAAACTCAAAAACTGCTGGCCACTAACTATTCTATTTAGCAAACCTAACCTACCTATGAGCATCGACCAGGGCAGTCAGTCACATGCTTGTGGCGTCTATAATATCGCTGAAGGTGCTTACCACATGACGCCCGAGCCCAAATATTTTTAGAAGTTGAGGAAGGCAAGCTACATGCTACCAACAACAAAAATAAACTGCAAATTAAACTGCAAAATTTGCGGTAACTGCACTTAAGTGGCTGCCACAACTAACCCGTTCGAGTGGTTTGTTCTTTTGGTTATTTGTTATTGTTTTTTTTTTATATGTTTAGTATCGCTTTTTTTGTTTTTGTTTGGCATGCTCGCATCCCTCTGCATCGATTTTCAATTGAAACCCACTCGTTGGGTAGCGTCGCGTAACGGAAATGCTAACGGAAACAAAATCGCTACAAAAGTTATACGGGCGAGTAGCTATAATTAAGCAATGTTGTAACAAAAGGAAAATGAAAAAAAAAACATTTGTAGTCAACGGCAGAATATTAAGGTAAAAGGGGGATATACATATCACCAGAACGGGAAAATGAGTTCTCCCTTCTTTTTCACTTGCCGACAATTTAAAATTTTGACTCATTTTTGAACAAACCAAAGGACGGTTAATCGATTTGCCCAAAATTATTCGCCATTTTTTCTTTGCTCTCCTCAGCATTAAATACACCTTCTTTCGCTCAAGTAGCATAGCATAGCAAGTCCTCACTCCCTTTTGCCCATTGTTCAATTAATGGGCCTCTTGACAGTTTAGTTATGTTTTTGCTACTCGTCTCCTCTTCTTGGAAACCCCCCCCCCCCCCCCCCCCCCCCCAGTTTTTCACCTTCTCAATGCTGTTGTTGCTTATGCTGCATGTTGTTGCATTTTCCACCCGTTTTGTTATCGTTCTGGTTCGCGTCCGCGCTCCAGTTTTCGCTGTCTCTGTCGCTGTTGTTGTTCTTGTTACTTTAGTTGCTTGAGAGTTGAACAATTGTTGTTTTTGTGATTTATAGCTTATGCCACACAAAAGTGTCGAACAATTTTTCTCTTCCAGTTACAGCTGCATTTCGTTTTATTCCTTTGCACTGTAACTATTCGTTTATTGTTTTTGTGTTTTTAGGTTAGCGTTTATTTGTCCTTTTACTCAAACTGTCTATGGGTTTTTTGCTTTGAAATAGCATTTCATTCATGCTAAGAAAGTGAAGTTGTGCTCACTTTTAAGTATAATTTAAGCGACATGATACAATAAGTAGAGAATTTAAGATTTGGAGCATCTTCGAAAATTGTTATTAAAAAATATAAAATTTAAAAACCAAATAATAAAAATTTATCAGAAAACACCCGCATCTTTGAGCGGGGCAGAATGATTTCAAAGTAGGAGAATGGTCGATATTCTAACGGAGTAGTATACCGTAATCTCATTATTGAGATAACGCAAGCATCAAATTTCGTAATAAAAATAGTTGGGCAGGTATATATGTACATATGTGTATCCGAAATATATCGGATGAACTAGCATATGTAGAATGATATGTACTAAGTATGAGATTCACATACTAAAGATTACTAGCATAATTTTAGTTCAACCGAGGTTGAAATGCTCTAAACCGAATCAGGTAGAAACATACATCGCACCATCGGGAAGTGCCTTAGTAAGCTGAACAGTCATTATCTGACAAACAAAGCTTATACGCTGTGGAATTTGGTGGTGGTGGAAATTTGGCATTGGTGCTGGTGAGATTGTAAGAACTACTTTTATCGACCCTGTGCCCTTGTGAGCCACATTAAAAGGAGTAGTAGGAAAGAAAAAGAAGAGGATTTTCTAAAGCTTAAACGCAGGTCTATTCTATGTTGGTAACAAATATTTTGTAACCAGTGCATAAACTAGAAACGAAAACTTCTGTTAAAATTTTCGGTAACAAAATTTGCAACTGCATCCTATTGCACTTCAACTATTAATTCTCTATGGCTTATATTATCGCCAGATTTCAAGTGATTCTGAGTAGAGATGGGCGATCTCGTGACCTTTGAGGAACAACGTTATTTGTGACTGTGACTTTGCAGTCACAGTGATTATCATCCGTGACTGTGACAAAAACTGTGACAAAAAAGTTGCAAACTGGAATCTTTTACCGAGTGAACTAAGGGGATTATTTATTTATTTGGCATCACTGACTATTTTCATCATTGGTTTTGGCCACTCACACTCGTTTTTAAGGGTGTTTAATTCTAATACCAAACAACATTAATCAGATTTTAGTCGTAACCCTTAATTAGGCGCACGGGGTCAAGGCCATTTCAAGTTGAAAAAAAAAAATGTCTTAGAGTGCTTTGAGCGTAATCGCGCTCTTTCCAGCTTCCTAACTCCCCGCGGGGTACGTAAATAAGTCACCGTCAGAACATCGGCGTGCATGCATCTGTGGCTACTTTTTTAAGTCCTGACCCCATGCGACCACTAACGTAACATTTTTTGAAGGAGGTAAGTTTTTATTTTTTTTTTAAATTTGAAAATATGTTTTTTTTTTATTTTTTTATTGGGGTCACTGAGGACCCCATGCGGCTAATTGTGTGATTTTCTTTATGCACCTAATTAAGGGTTAAACCAATTGGTCGCAGTTTCTCGATATATAATTGCGACTACTATACTTTATCACAGTTACAGTTCGTAGCAGCGACTGTGTATGTTACTTCTATTGTGGAAGGCAAAATCCACTACAAAAACATCATTGCGACTGTTCCTTTGTCACAGTCTGTCACGGTGACTTTTGGAAGTTGTCACAGCAGTTATCCGTGACTTTTGAGTAACCATGCCAAAGTCACAGGTACGCAAATATCTGCCACCTCTAATTCTGAGTGGCCCCTGGGTAGTGTGGCCGGTATTCGTATGTCCTGAAACATATATCACGGAAAGCATGCTCGATGTTGATTTGAAAGGAAAGTGACTTGTTGGCTTTTTCATGTAGGTAAATGTTTTCAAGACATCCTAACAGATACTTTGAAACAGAGTACGAAAATAAACTGTACAAAACAATTCCCGTTTGCTCATCGATCATCATATCATTTGTGGTTTTGTACAGATTTGTACATAGTCAGAAACAAATTGTAAGATTCACTGTCATTTTCCCCTACGAGAAACGTTTGCTTTTCGTTTGTGACAACTGTACCATAGGGTGATATCACAAACGTTTCAATTACTTGAAATTTTTAATTTTTTTTTAATTTTCATATCCAATTCAATTAAAAAACATTTTTATTTTTTTATTCATTGCAGCCATTCGTTTTGTATTTAGTTATTGCATATATGTACATACATACATATATTTTTCTCTGCACGATTCATTTCTTTTGGTTTTTCGTCTGTAACTACTAAACTACTGTAGTGTACTATCGCCAAAGTGAACTCAGCCGTTTTCTTTTCTTATTGTACTGAACTGTTGAAGTAATAAACGAAACGAAATAGTAACGTAGAATATAGTTTATTTTCGTACCCTGCTTTGAAAATCCCGACGAAAAACAAAGAGGGATTTGAAATTCAAAAATCAATTCAACTTGCTCTTTAAGTTTTTTTTGGTTCAAATACTTTTATAATAGAAAAGTTAATACTGAATATATTGCTAAAATTTATATATATAAATAAACGCAAAAAAGCAAAAATTAAGGGTTGCCGTAGATTTCCATGGCAACTTATTTATATATCGCACGTTTAATAATAGAGAGATTCTACTCAAAGTTTACGGTCCTGTAAGTATCATAATTAAATGAATAAGTAGAATATGTTTTGTCTAACAGATAACTAAACTTGCCAAATATGGCGAAGATATGTGTATTTCCATCTGTCTTTTTGTATACCAACTGTATGAAATAATGAAACTTTGAAAAAAATAAAATATTGAAATTTTGTAATACTTCGTTATATTATTAAGCGTGCGATATATAGTAGTATTTGGCTTCTCATTTGAATTTAGGTCTATTGGTATTGTCTAAAGCCTTTAGCGCAACCTCATTTGCAATGATACTAAAATATTCTTTCCTCTTTAAGCGAGGCACCGTGTTACCTTTTCACTATCCAAGCTTTCTGTTTGGAAAGAAATTTCTTCCAGTCAAAAGTGATAAGGGTATACAATACAAAGACGATATTATTAACCAACACCCGGTCCAGGGTGGCCTCCGATTTCATTGGTCCAAAAAAAGGATTCCTTGAACCATATTTCCCGAATAATTAGTTGTGGATAATTAGATAGTTGATTCATATTCTGCGGAAGCTTTATAAAAAAAGAAGATGTAGAAGTTGTCATTTCTAAGCTCAAACCTAGTTCCAGTTACGAATTGTAAATACGGTATCACTGGCTCACTTCACAGATTCTTTAAAAACTTCATGACTAATTGGAAGTTGATAGAAAGAATCGGCTTCATAGAATCAAACTCTATAATAAATTTAACTTCTGGCACCCCCTATGGGAGACATGATTAGCCAAATATTCAATTATTCCCTAGGGGAGACCACTTTACTTCGAAAACATGAAGTCAAAGACTTAGAGATCATCTCTCATAGCAACCTAGCGTTCTCATCGCACGTGGACTACATTGTTAGCAAAGCATATTCAATGGCAGGGTTTACAAAGCGAAAGTTGTAGGATCCCTTTTACTCTGAAATATCTTTATGTGTCGTTCGTCGTAGTATGCTTGAGAAGGTACCTGACATTTTAAATCCCTCGGTACATCCGATGGCGTCGCTAGCGATACTTTCAACGGTATGCTGTGTTACGAGTCAAGAAAGAAATTGCTGCGCCTGCAAGCACAGTTGGACAGGAGATCTTTCCAATCGATAATGTTTGCTTAGCGGAGGCACACAATACCAATAAATTCCCGATGTCTTGAAAGCGAATGAACCAACTTCACAATTACGTAGCTTTAAGCTTTTTATTGAGGCTGCATCAGTGGCGGATTTATCGTACAGGCAACATAGGCTGAAGCCTAGGGCG